>NC_058049.1:15154859-15444859 GCF_020085105.1 Siniperca chuatsi | reverse complement strand
ACATGCAACTAGCTTGAAACTATATTATCTAAAGATAAAATAACTAGTAGGAAATTCTGGTATCAGCTCGTAAAAAAAATACTACTAACTAGTAGAACTGTTGGCTGAGATGCCACAGGTATGAGAGTGATGAAAAAATGAAAAGCAATTATGATCATGCTTACTCCACTGCGAGAGTTTAGCTTCATAAAGAATTATAGCATGGAAATTAAATAAAAGTAAAGTAAAATTGCAAACCACCACTCACAGCCATTTATTACAATTAGCTTAATCAAATATATGTTGTTAAAAATACAGTAATGCATTTGAAACATTTTTTAAATGTTTTTCAATTATGTTTTGGCAAGTTTTAAGTTATTTTACCATTTGAATTAATGTTTTGTTTCTGTGGGCACAAAGAGTTTATTTAGCTTGTTGCTTAAAAATTCCATTTGCCAGTTTCTATTTAAGACACATCATATGTAACATCAGTCAGTGATTTCTTGGCCGAATTTGCCTTGCCTGTTTGCCTGCAGCTAACACTAACAAATGATGTCATTACTTTGCAAATCCAAGAGAGGGTGGTAGAGTTCTAAATTATTTTTCATTTTTTGTTTTATTCCCCTGGCATTACCTCATCTTATCAAGATAAGAAATATTTTAAACACACTGTTGACCTAGGCTGGGAGCTGTGGTTTAACTTCCCATAGTAAAAATGTATATTACAATGCTAATGGAATTTGAGGTAACACTGGCAACTGCCTTTTTCACACTACCAGTTTAAATAAATGGTCCCTTTCTTACTCTACCTCGCATGGGAACACTGGGGCCCAAAGGTGTCAAAGCCAAGGAACACCCAACTATGGTCTTAATTATAAAATACATCACATACGTAGCCAAATGACTGATGACGCTGCCGACCCAGAGGTGGTAGGGCCAATCAGGTATCCTCCGCCAACTCAAAAATATCAGAGGGTGCTTTGGAAATCTTGTCGTTATGGAAACATGAGGGGGAACAGAGTTCATCAACACAGTGGATTTAACACTGACAGAAATGTGAGCTTAGAAACATTAACAAGTATGTACATGTGAGGAGGTGACACTTAGAAATGAGTGACAGAAAAGACAGGCAGATAGATGAAGAAAGGAGGAGAGAAGGACAGAAAATATAAAGATAAAGCCAGATATGTTATCGCATAGTTCTGTGTAGTGGAACAAAACTGGAACCTTGTTGCTGTGACTCACAAGGAGAAATAAGGGTGGAGCTTAAAGGTGTGTGGAAAGAAAGAAACAAAGAAAAAAAAGGGAAGAGGGAGTAAGATACAGCGATGAAGCGATATACAGATGAAGGAATAAAAAGAAACAGCAGACACAAGGGCAGTCTCTAACAGAAAGAAAAAGCACAAAAAGTGACAAATTCAGCACGAGCTAAGATATGAGCAAGGTCACGGAAACTGAGACAGAGCCAAAGACAGACAGAGATGAGACAGATAAGAAAAAGGGAGGCAAAAATGGACAAAAGTTATGATAGGGGACGTGATAATGACTTATGAATGTTAGCCTGAAGCCCAGAAGATGAATTGCTATTGGAAAGGGAAGAGAAGCCACGCCAGGGACCAAAGCACATGAAAAATAGATACAAAGGCTGCACCAGAAATAGAGAGATTGATTTAGAAATCTTTGTGACCTATCGGGTCATTGACATCACTCCAGTCTAACTGGTGCCAGTTCTCAGAGAATTTACCCGACTACCATCCATCCATGATGTTCTAAAGAATCACTAAATTATTAAACTGTATAAAGTTTAGAGAGCTGTGGCATTTCTTTTTGTCAAGATGTGACATAAAAAGAAAAAAATCTTAAAGACAAGAAATGATGCATCCATGAATAGCATGCCTTCCTGTGTCTCTCCCCACTACAAACTGAACTTATTACCCAGCGATTCCATTAGAGCTGGATTCAACAGGTTGCTTGGATTATTCAGGTAATACAGCCCCAGTCTCCAAAGGCAACAGTTTGTTGAGGAGAACCTGCTTTATCGCAGCAGCTGGCACGAGCACAAGTTAGAAGGCAGGATAAGAGAACAGAAGAGCTATTAAAATAATTTCAAAAGCAAATTACCCTAAAGAGATAGCGAAGAACAACAGGAGACAGAGAGAGAGCGAAAGAAAAAGAGGGTGAGAACTGTGTAAGAGTCACTGGTGCTCCCTCGTTCTCTCTCTCTCCTCTCTTTCCCACCCACACACTTACGCACTCATTACACACACACACACACACACAAGACTGTGGCTCTCTCTGAGAGCGGAGCAGAGCAGAGTAGTGGGGGCACAGAATCACAGAAAAGGAAAAGCAGCACTGAGGTGAGTTGAGAAATTCTTCCTTTATACTTTCTATAATATATTTAATGTGTCATCAAATCATGGATGAATTAAAATAATATAATATTTGTCAAATATTTGATAAACCCTTTATTTAATTATCAGCACAATCACTTGTCTACATCAGATTTTAATCATTCTCATACAAAGACAGGTTAGAGAGGACAGGAAGGAAACTGAAAGACGTGACCAAGAAGCAGTATATGAGCGGTTAGTGACATGTGACCTCAGTCATGAACAGCCACAGCATCAGAAGTTCCTCCTGTGAATCTTAGTCAGCTCAGCTGTAGGAAAACAGTTTATTTCTTATTTTGCAGTTGTGTTCTAACTTCAATTCAAATTCATAGGTTTGTGGTTGTGGAGGGTGAGTCAATCCTGAGTCTGATGCGAGCATGTGAACTCTGCACAATGACAATACACAAAGGGGTCATTTAATCAGTCCTGAAAATGCGGAAGTGAGATTATTCTGTGTGTGTGTGTGTGTGTGTGTGTGTGTGTGATAAAACCAAATAACGAATTTCTCTTTTACCTGTTGGCACATTTCTGTCATAAGTTCTACATTTGAACTTCACCTTACGTACAGTGTGAATTTCCATAGTAACACATCGACAGACAGACACATGCAGTAGATAGACAGATAGATCAATAGATACACTGATCTTTTCCTCGGCTTTTATGTTGATAAAGGTTGAGCTTCAGTAGCTGGTGCTCTTTATTTTATACTTTCAGATGAAAGTATTTGAGGTTTCACTGCTAATGCTAACCACCTTGAATTTCTTCGGTTTGTTTCAAAATGAGAAAACGCCCTTGCTGGAGCCAGTAAAAAATTATTTAACCAGCAGAAGTACTATCTGAGAGCAGATATTTAGAACAAGAAATATAAAGCAAAATTTATTACCGTGAAGATTATGCACATCATTGCTAAATATAGCTCAAACTGGAAGGGTTAACCCAATAGAGCAACAAGAGGGATTCTGCAATGTCTGTATCAGCTGAAGCAGCCAGCGGAATAGTGAGAGGATGCGGTTAAGTGTCATGAATTGGTCAGAGAAACAAACGCGGTGCTGATCAGTTCAGAAGAAAGTTCCCTGTCTAAATGGCTGCTAAGAAGTGTAACTCTAAGATATCACAGGACATTTGTTGATTCTGGACCGTGCAAGTGTGTGTTTTTCTATTCAAATGTCTGCGTGTGTGTCTACTTACATAGACATTCATCAAGTTGAAGCATTATATACAGAAGCTGTAATGTTGACATAACAGAGGTGGGGTAAGGTCACGACTGACACATTGCGGGTAATCCATTATCCCCATGTGACCTGAACTTGTTTGTGTATGTATATCTGTGCCACATCAATGCATGCTATGCATGTTTTATGTGTCTGATCCCCCTGTCTGTGTACCTGTCTGTGTCTGACACTCAGTGTGTTTCGTTTTCATGCTTCGTCAAGATTCCACAGCTTCCCTCCACTGGTCAGGACACACAGCTGTTACCAAGCAACCCACCATCCCAGACCACTTCCCACTTTCTCTCTCTCTCCAGTCGCTCTCTGGGTCTCTCTGTCAAGGACAAAAACAAAGACAAACAGGAAGACAGACGCGTGCACACACACACATACAGACCCGCCCACAGCCACACACACAGGCGTTGGCACATTCACAAAAATGCAGACAGCTATAGATTTCTTTGCAAAAACAGAGGAAGTGATTGAGCCAAGTATTTGGTGCTCAATTGCATTATATTAGGATAAATGAAGCATTCAGATGTCTGATTGCATAATGTTGTTCTTATGGATGCAGCGTGCAGGGAAAAAAGTTGCTTTCAACATCTGTAGGCCTTTTCAGTATTGCAGTTCCTACTAATTAAATGTTTATTGACCTAGTACAATTTAGAATTTCTTGTTTTTCTTGTATGTATAGTAAATCTAGAATAAACAATCTACAACTTTGCTAAAAAAAAAAAAAAAAAAAGTTCAGATGATTGCAGAATCAACACCAGCTGCTGCTGGTTTCACTCTCACGTTTGCGTTTGTCTAATCTTTTGACCACTTTACAGTTTACCAACCATTACCAAAAAATCATGTGACTGAGAAGTACATGGAGCAACTACATGTACCTGTACCGTGCAGTACTGCTGACACAGAGCTCTCCACACATTTCAGTAGCATTGCAGAGACAAGGCAAGTGATTTGGTTCAGTGCGTCATCTTAGGACACTGCCATACCGCCTACCAACCGTAAGGTGGCAGAGTTTTAATGGGCTAGATGAATGAATGAATGAGTGAACGAGTTATTTCCTGTTTCTATGACTAGTCTATAGCAACCGGATAAAAAACTTAATTTCACACCCTGCTGATAATTCAGAGCTTATTTCAATATTGCAGTGATTTGAGAAGGCAGATTTAATCAATTTCCTGACTCTGTAAACATATTCAAACCCATTACTTTGCATTTGTGACAATACACGTGATTACTTTGGTTTTTCATTGGGCTGAAGAAGAGCAGATATTCCTTATCCGTTTATTTCTAAAAAGACACATCTGGCTGAAAAAAGGAATGAACACTATATTATTTATAATATGTATGTGGAGAATCTCACAAATCTGGCAGTGAATCCCAGCTGAGAGGTAAATAACCTCATTACTCATCACTGAGCTCAGACCATGTCTGAGTAAAGAGCCATTGTTCCAAGTTCTTTTCTGCCTGCCTTTCATCTCAATACCCAAATTGGGCTCTTTTCACCAGATCCTTCACTGAGTAATGGAAGGTCTAGATGAGGCAGAATGATGCCTTTCCAGCTCGTTTGCATCTTTCTTGTGCTGGAAGATAAGAGACAAGGAAAGGAAGCTTTCTAGGAGCTCCTAAAAGTTAATCACTTTGTTATGTCCACCAACTGCTGAGCCTCACCTCAATTACACACAGACAGACCTGTCCCGGGATGAACCCTTCAAGCACTCAAGTCCTCAAAACCACAAACTCATGCAACCCTTTGTTGTCTCTTGAATACATTAACAACAGCATTGTCGTGCAGAAACCTTCCAAAAGTAGAGCAGCCTTTACATCCTGTGGAAAGCACAGTAATGGATTTTGAGGACTGCTGAGTGCTAAGACATGTGTTTTGGGTTGCATATTAGTGTGTGCATGCACACCTGCATGCACATGTGTCTGTGATAATATATTTAGATATAGTAACACTCACCACTGTTTTCCATTGGGAAACCTAATGAGAAGTTTTTGAAAGAAAAAAGACGGTCAGTAATAAAGTAGTACACTGTCACTGAATGAGTGATGCTTTATGTACTATAGAGCGATTTCATGCTTCTCAACATTAAAGGTGAATGACTGACTGTGACTTCCTACTGTAACTGTAGTCTGCACAGGCGAACAGTGACTTTGCATTGATAAAACAAAAAATGCATGTAAGTCATATGCATCTTACTTGTAGTAAGTCTTGTGCTTACTTTTGGTTCTTAATACGTGAGTGGGTGGGATTGTATATTAATATGGTTTTAATAAAACACAAATGTTTATGAAAAAATAAACAGGAAACGAATATGGTTATGCTCTCACACACATGCACTGTAACATGGGAAAAGGAACTAGTGCATTTGGCCGAGGGCAGATAGCAAGTATTCCTGTGCGGACACACACACACACACCCTCATATACATTATGTCCCGGGGTTGAGACAAGGTTATTGAAAAAATTCTAGTGAACGTAATGCATGTCCATATGTGGACATTCCTCACAGGCTTGTGTTGGATTCAAGCCAAAACTTGTGTGTGTGTGTGTGTGTGTGTGAGTGTGTGACAAAGCAAGAAAGTCACTGATAGTGAGACAGACAGATTTTGATGATGAAAACAGTTGAAATGTGTGGTCTCGGCGAGTCTGTGGATCTGTCAGATAGAAAGGCAGAGATGTTGTGTGCATTTGAGAGCTCCACTTCATACGTTAGTGGCCGTGTTATCAGTGTTTGCTCTGAATGAAGTTCAAAGCAGCGAGTTGGTGACAGAAATGTGTACACGAAACAAAGAAGTGAAGATTAGAAGAGTTAAAAGATTAGAGATGGTGTGGTTTTCTGCAGACCCAGATTTAATTAAAACCTTTCTTTCTATGCTCTTTTCATTATACAGTCTAATGCTCTTTCTTCTCGTCTTCACGTGAAGCCAGCGTCCACCTCTCGACGTTGCTCTCTCTCTTTGGAGGTGATAAGTGAGCAGCTCTGGACCAAGCCTGGCAAATGTCCCAATACCCATTACAGTGTTAGAAAATACACGAGCAAACATTACCCACCACCCATTGACGCAAACACATGTACTCCACACACACACACACATCCTCACTTATCAAGCAGTTACCCTCGTTCCACCAAGCACACATTAAAAACTCATGCCCACATGCCATTAATGAATGAGTTCACAGAGGACAAATAGCACTGTGTAACTCTCTCGACAAGGTCTATGTAAGAAAACAAAACATTTAACAATATCCATAAGATAATGATTTTTGTCAAAAGCACTTAATGAAAAGTATTTATTTTACAAATTAGCAGATATTATGTTTACTTGCCATTTGATTTTTTAAAAATCATTTATTATTTATGGCCGTTATTTGGTAACTCTAATCATATTTGACAGAGCTGCTCTCATCACTCAGATCAAAACCTTCTGAAACCTGACTCAGTATTTCTATTTCAGACCTGGAGGAATCGAACAGGGTATTACTCTAAGGCAATGCCACACTGCTGCATCAAAATGTTAATCATATTTAACAATATTGAAACCAAAACAAGTCTTTACATCATCTCAGCTGCAGCAGATTGCTCAGAGACACATAGTCATGCTGGCTGCTTACACAGTTGCACATCTTAGCTGAACAAATACTGTGCCCACAACAAGCAGCATGCTCATCTGTCTTGGTTCATGATTTTATTATACATAGATTGGAATTCCCATTAGCGGACTGTCTAAAATGGCAGCTTTACTTTTGCTTGTTGTATTAGGAAAATGGCTGCTATGAAATAACTCAACAGTATAAGTAGGCTTGGGGGGTATCAAGGTATTATTGATACTGAGACGCTGTATTGTAGTGCACAGTATGTGCCACCAGAGATCAGTCGCTACTGGAGGAACACGCAGCTGAGCTGATAAAGATGGCGACTGCAAGTGGTGGGGATAGCATTACAGGACTAGTAAAAAAAGAAAAATGCCTCTGCCCCTGTTTGGGAGTATTTTGGGTTTAGTCGCAATAATCAAGGTGAGCCAGCCTCAAAAAAGTTGTGGCTAAAGAGGGTAACATCATCTCTGTTCAGCCCACTGATGTGTCATCAGGTCCTCCAGCAAGAATCAATTTTTCATATTTCCTATCTATTCATTATTCTATGGGCTGTAAGTATTAAAACCCAGCAAGACTTGTCTAAGTAGGCTAATTGCATATTAGACACACAGCATTGTAGGCTAGACAATGTCATACATGCTACAGTGACTTCTATCAGCTCAGCTTTTATGGGTTTTTATTTTTTTTTTCACAAATACCGTCATATACCGCATACCCCGGTAAAATGTTAGGAAGGTATGAAAAAAGAGATACCGCCCAAGCCTAATTATAAGTAACAAATACATTTACATTTGATTAATTTTTACTATGGCATTCCCATACTGAATTATTTGCCATCATAAATCATGCATGCAAGGCTTGAGGCTTTAAGGTTAGAATCTGACAGACATCAACTATGTAGACTTTTTGTTTCACAACTCAGCAATCATGCAAGCCAGAACTGTGTGTGTGTGTGTGTGTGTGTGTGTGTGTGTGTGTGTGTGTGTGTGTGTGTGTGTGTGTGTGACAGAGAGACTCATGAAGCCACAGTGGCCGCTGTTCAGCAAAGGTTACACAGTCTCGCTTTAAGAGATAAATCTTTTAATGTCATCACACACTTTATTGAAAACTTATCAGATAATGAAAACAGTGTTTAAACATAAGTCTTCAGAGTTTACTTGTTCCAAAGGCAGATTTTTGTAAAATTTCCCAACAAGCTGTGAGTCATTCTGTCAGTGGTTACTAATTTATTATTTTTATCAGCTACTCCTGGTGCCAAGTTAGTACTTTATGACTTTAGCTTTGTTTTACTTGATTTTTTTAATTCTCTAGCTCATGATAGTTTGTGACTCTGTTCATCTAATAATATTTTATATACACTGCATTAGTGTATTCCATCACTTGGTGTACTGTATTAATCCATAGATTAAAAAGAAAAAGAGGTTCAGAACCCACATATTTCCAAAGATAGTTGCCTGTGCAGACACACACAAACACATGCACTGATAAAATACTGTCTCAATATTTTGTCAAACAAGAGTAATGAGAATGTATCCATTATCCATATCCATGCATTATTTATGCATGTAATTTACGTTAATAAAATCTATCACAAGGATTGTAATAAATCAACTATCAATAATCAATAAGTTATATATAATAAGTTACAGTTATAACCAAACCAAAATAAAGTAACTCTCTGTTGTGTAAGCATGGCTGTGCAACATCTGAAACTATAAGAAATACAGTACTGATTTCCAACTGTGTTTCTCATCTCTGTCCACTAGGTGTCACCCCAGCCATGGAAGATGGTGTTGGAGCCAAAGTGATGCCATGGACCACTACGAATCAGCCACGCAGACAAAAAGCTGTTCAACAGCCATCACAGACATTTCAACAGCCAAGCATAGTGCTGATTTGCAATTCTCAGTAGCAACATATGTCAAGAGACCAAACTTCTTGAAAGACTTTTTTGATGAATGTTGTTGTGAATGGGAATGCTGGTGTGGTCAAGTCACAGGAGAGCTGAAAGCTATGGTTAGTAGGGTTCAGGCCCAGCAAGAACAGCAAACAAGTAAAGCAAGTCAAGTAAATTAGCAGCTAAGACAGAGGAAATAGTGGGAGAACGAGGGAGACAGAGGGATCACATGTGGCCAAAATTTTAAGTCACAATTTGACCATGGAGACATTGAGATTAGATTGTCTGCGCCTTAATAAATGGGAGCACCCAAACACTCTGAGTGAACAAATTTAATAACATTATATGCGAGCCTAAGGCTTATAATGTGAATTCTTTAGAAAAAGCGAGACCTCTCATCTACTGCAGTTTAAAACTGAAAATAAAACGTGACAATGGTTCACAGAAAGCTCCAGCAATGATGTCATCAGATTGTCTCCAGTAAAGCACCAGTGATAATGTTGTCAAACGTGATGCTGGGTGTCCTCCTGTCCCTCCTCATCCTTCTGACTGTCAGTGGTAATGTGCTGGTGTGCCTGGCTGTCTGCGCCTCTCGACGCCTCCGCTGCCTCACTAACTGCTTCATTGTGTCGCTGGCTGTGACAGACTTGCTGCTCGGCCTTTTGGTCCTCCCGTTCTCCGCCCTCCTCCAGCTCAACGACGAGTGGCCGCTTGGCCCGGGCTTCTGCAACTTCTACATCTCCATGGATGTCATGCTGTGCACCGCCTCCATCCTCACCCTCCTGGCCATCAGCGTGGACCGCTACCTGGCAGTGACCATGCCTCTGAGATACGCCTCACTGGTGTTGCCATGGAGAGTTGCTGTGGCCATGGCCAGTGTTTGGACTGTGTCTGTGGCCGTGTCTTTCTTGCCCATCCAAATGGGGTGGAACACGGTTAATGGGACAGTGCAGAACCACGGGCCTTGGGCTCCAGAGATGAGATGTCGCTTTGAGCTCAACAGACCCTACGTACTAACGGACTCTCTTCTCACTTTCTACCTGCCTCTGGTGGCTATGTGCTGGACCTACCTCCGAATACTTCGCATTGCACGGGCACAGGCCAGACGCATCATCACTGCCCGACCCACTTGCATCACTAGCTACAACTGCAGGAACAATCCTTCCACCAGTACCACTGTGGTTTCCAGTGTTACAGCAGTGGCTCTGCGGGAGCACAAAGCCACAGTGACACTGGCAGCAGTGATAGGGGCTTTTGTGGTGTGCTGGCTGCCATATTTCATCCTGTTCACAGTGTTGGGCCTAAAGGAGCATCCAGACCCTAGCACTGTACCAGAATTTCCCATTGTGTTGTGGCTGGGTTACACCAACTCAGCCCTCAACCCTATCCTCTACGGAGCCCTCAACAGGGACTTCAGGTCAGCCTACGCCCATCTACTGAGATGTCGATGCCCGACTTACAGTGGGTGGAGGAGCCGACAGCCATCTCCCACTGTAACAACAGGTAAATGTGAAGAAAGAGCTTAAAGAGTGCAGGTAAATCTGCACATCTTCAAGCGCTTATGTTTTAGAATCAGTTTCATTTAAGAGTGGACATTTATTTCTGATCAACAAAATGTTGCAACCAGTGTGAATACATTATACTTTCTTATCCACAGTTTTTATTCATCTTTTCCTTCACCCCCTCTCAGCCAGAGACCATCTTACAGAGGTGACACTGCTGTGTGGCCACACCCCTGCAACCTGCAGGGCCGGTCTCACAGATCAAAACTTCATGCTTCAAGAAATGAACAGCAGGACAGCCACAGCAACTATCCAATTTGCAAATGGAACTGCTGCCACAGAAGTCAACGGCAATGAAAGGTTATTATTATTCAGCATAGACTTATCGTATGTTTCATGAGCACGGATGCAAAATGACAAAGCAGAGAAGTTCATGTCAGCAATGGACATGCATGCAGAGCTATGACTCAAAACTCATCAAATATAATACAACTACTTTAAAAAAAGAGTGGTACTTTACATCCAAATTGGGATGGGAACACTCACATTCACTCATAATGAGACAAATATGGTGCCATGAAAAACTGTTTCACCAAGAAAGGACCTTGATCAGTGAATTAAGCTGGTTGTATGTGACACCCCGCTCTCAGCATGTAATTACACTAGATCGTATATTCTATCAGTCACACAAATGTGTCATACTTCTCTCATCTTTCATTCCTCTCTGTGATCCCAGATCGTGCTGAGCCTGTGCTGGTGAGGTGGATGGATGCGGTGTTCACTATACTGTGGTTGCAGCTAAGAACCAGAATCCATCAGCCTAAGCAGAAAGAGCAATAGAGATTTACACCCGCTCTATTTGGAAGCCTTCAGTGCCACAGTAGAAACACCTATAATACACCATGTAAGTAGACATACATGACTTCCCTACAGTCCCCACAGATCATGTCAGGCCCAGAACAAAAGAACTGTGACACACAGATCCTAGCGGTGTCATCCACAGTGAATCAGGCCATATGGCAATATGCTTATTAGGCCAAGAAATTTGCTTTCAGCACAGAGGAGACACATTATCCAGTTTCGCATCCTGCTCTCATGTCTTTGTTTGCACTTTGTGAACAGTTTCGACTACTGGGTTTGCTCTTTGTATGTGCATGTTTGTAAAGTGTGTATTAGTTAAAGCAACAAAACAACAAAAGTTGTTTTTTTCTTCATGATTTCCAATTAACTGTAAATCCATCCTGTGCTAACACACACACACACACACACACACACACACACACACACACACAGTAAATCCAATACAAAAGAGCTTTGTAAGTAAGTTTATCTATGCACTGTATATGTGTGTAGGTATTAATAGTGTCTCAACATTTGCTGCTTAGTAATTACTGTATTCAGTCTTGAGATGAGTAAAGCATTTTAAAGACATTAAATACATTAAAAGTGCAACATCAAACAACATGCCATGTCAGCCATATATGCATACAACAGCCTTACGAACTGAGAAAACGCATACAAGATATTTGTCCTATTTGATATAGCCAGATATGATTTTTTTTTAAACTCATTTTTAAAGTCATGTCTTTAAAAAAAGAAGAAAAAGAGAAATCCTCATAGCACACAGGGAAAGCTAACATTACACCTCACAACTAATATCTTGAATTGGGGAAGGATTTCTTAGTGGATGACGTTTTCTAGTGCATTTACTGACAAAACAAAACAATTAAAAGTTTTATTTCTTTTCAGATTTCTTGTCTTTAACAGCTAAAAAAATCTGAGCTGTACATTAATGGAAATTAATGTTTCTAAAAAAAAAGTATTACAGCAGTTTCTGAGTGATACAATATTTTTGAATGTGCACACAACTTAACCTCTCTAGCACCCGTCCTACCTCCTAAAACGATTTTGTGCAGCCTTGTATTGTTTGTGATTGTTGATACTGCAAACAGATTCATCTCTATACTAAGAGTAGAAGCAAATCCACTCTCACCACAGTGGTGAAGTCAATGATTCTTTCCTCCCCGCATATTGTACACCCAGAGTAATTAAATAGAGAGCCAAACTTTTGATCCTCTTCATTTGTGTGTCTCTTCTGCCTCTTAGCAACCACTCTATCCATAATTTAACAAAATGGGAGAAAATGGGACCTCAGCAACTCCACACCTCATCAGCAAGAACCAACTGTACACACACGGCCGGCCTCTATCCGTCCAGAACCGAACAAATGATGATGCTTCTACATGGACGGAACTAAAAGTCTAGGTGTCTAACAAAATCCTTCCACTGCATCCAACCATTACGCTAACTGTGAATAGTATTGAAGCTCTGGAGGACTAAATGAGACTAGCCGATTAACTTGTTTGTCATCAATTTCATGAACTAATTTTTTTTTTTTTAATGCTCAAGAGTGCACTCCGGTGGAAACACTAAGTATCACAACTTCAACCTGAACAAAGTCAATGGAAATGGATGTTTCACAAAATCAGAGAATGCAAAGGGAAAAGTGATAAATGGACGTTTATTACACTTATCACTTCATGTGGAATGAGATGAAATGTGTGACATTTGAATGTGTAGCATGCAAAATAATGTTATGTGTTTGGAAGAATGTAGCTGCCTCCAGACGTCTTTAATGTTGCTCATTCAGTGGCATAAAGCTGGAAAATGTATGTATTGTATCATACTGTAAAATTAACAGAAAAAATGTCATGTACTGTTCCTCCACAATAGAAAATTACAACCATACTGTACCAATAAAGAACAGCTTAAATAAACAATATAAGATATACTACTATTTTGGAAACCATACCGATGGGCTGTAGTTAAGCATGGATAGGGATTATCATGTGGGATGATACAGAAAACACTGTATGAGTGGAAAGGAATACAAGTACAATGGAAACAATTCATCACAGCTGTCAGCACACATTGCCTTAAACTATTGCCACATTAACACTTAACCTTCTCCATACTTCAAGCTATTTACTTTGAGGACTGACACAGAAGTGTGCAAAATATCTATCTGCATATCGGGTTTGGGTACCAGCTGGAAACAAGTGGTGGAGGCGATTTTACAACCCATTCAACCACATGGAAACACTTATTTGGTATTTATAACAACTAGGATAATCATTTCTTCAGTTCAGCTCCACAGATTTTTTTTACTTGTATTTATCCAGGGAAGATTAGCTGATAATGAATGCTATCTCATCTCATTCACACTAACAGCCATATCTGTTGACCAATGAGTAACTGCCCTGGAGCAATTGGGGTTAAAAGATATACAGCTTTAAGCCTATCTTAATCAATACTCACTTGCCATATGTACTCTAACCATCCCTCCTCTCTGCTAGGAAGTGATCCCTTTCTAGTTTGACTACACTGTAAAATATGAGGGACAGAACAAACAGTCCTTGTTCAGCCAGAGACACTGTCAGGCACTTAACCATATATAAAAAAATGGTTTTATCTCCACCCGACTTCAGCAGATTCGCAGGTCAGAGTTCACCTTTGACTGAGTGGATGTTCTCGGTTGGCCAACAGAAACCTCGATGCGCTGTTTATTAATCGTGTTTTATCACTATAGATAGATAGATATTTATTATTCCATAGATAGATAGATAGATAGATAGATAGATAGATAGATAGATAGATAGATAGATAGATAGATAGATATAGATAGATAGATAGATAGATAGATAGATAGATAGATAGATAGATAGATAGATAGATAGATAGATAGATAGATAGATAGATAGATAGATAGATAGATAGATAGATAGATAGATAGATAGATAGATAGATAGATAGATAGATAGATAGATAGATAGATAGATAGATAGATAGATATACACACACAATATACATCCTATACATTATCACAAAACCAGACAACAAATTGTAGTGTCGCTCTGTAAACACTGTTTACAGTTTGTGATCGCTCTGAAGAATATTTATTTATTACCCGCATCAGAAACGTGACATCACGTCCTTTCTCAGGCTGCATGTAGGGCAATTTCATTGAACAGAAGGGAATGTGAGCATATCTCTAGCCTGGCAGTTTGTAGATCTACTGCCAGTGTTGGTGAAAAATTCAGACATGCAACTACCAGGACATAGCCCTCCAGCTCAGTAAGGACACACTGTTCATGGAAACACAAAGAAAAATGTCCTACTAAAGAGACTGCAACTTTGAAACATATCCACTTGACTTGACTTTGGCTACACAGATTGCTGAAGCCTCTTATTAGGCTCGGCTGAACGATAAAATGCAGTTTTGCACAGAACTAGGACTGGATTTTGTCCCCTGTCACTTACAGTGTCGTTGCGCTAGAAGGGATCACTTCTAGAGGAGGAATGATTACAGTGAACAACTCCATGTTATGTACATACGGCACAAGAGTATTTTATTAACATAATAGCAAACAAAAACAAATGTTTCATTTAGTGCCTTTAAAAAATACGACTCACAATGTGAAGAAAATGACAAGCAGATGCAGTAAATATTTCATTTAGGGTTTTCGTGGCTGAAAACCAGAGTTGTTAATAACTTGGTCTCATCTGTACTCTGTCCTCTCTAACTGAAAGACATTTATTGTGCTTTCATCTCCTTGAGTCCCTCTGTTCCTACATAAACATCATGTGTCCCTTGGTAATTCTGGTCACTTGCTAGCCTTCTCCATCTCTCTCTCCCTCTCTCCTCTTCAGAGTGACCATCGACGGCTCAAACTACATGAAAACCATTCATCATTGCTTCTTAAACATCAGATTAATGTGGGGAAAAAACAGAACATATAGACTCTCTTTCTGTCACTCTAATACGCACACACACACAAATACAGTACACACACCCGACTAGCTCTGTATAAGCTATCAATCATAGATATTGTCATTATTCAACTGTGTCATCGACAAGCCCCTCTCCTTCTCTCTCTCTCCAGTCCCTGTCTTTGTCTCTCTCTTTCTCCCCTTTTCCTTCTCTCTATTCTCTCTCTCTCTCACACACAGAAGAGACAGAATCATGAATCATAAATCTTATGAATGCCATCTAAAGACTGCTAAGCGCTATGAAAAAGAGAGATGATTGATAGATGTGAGTGACTGTGGCGAAAGCAAAGAAGATGGACAGAAGGTTGCAACCAGCAACACCGAGGTCAGAAACTACAGTTCAAGGGTCAAACATATCGGAGGAGGCACAATATGGCCAAGAAGGGGGTAAATGGTTGAAGGGGAAGGGAGAGAGGAGGAGGAGGAGGAGGAGGAGGGTGTAAGGGGGGATGCTGCCACAGTGAGGCTAAAGCCATAACTCATCTTTTATTAAAAATAATGAAAAAAACTTAATGAGTTAATAATATCATGGAGAAAGAGATAGGGAGTGAGACAGGGATGGAGGAAGGGACAGGAGGACAGAGGAAAGGAAGGAAGAGAAGTAAGAAAATGAGGAGAGAGAAAACGTCAGAGATAGAAAACAGAACAGGGTCAATGTGTGTCTCTTTTCACCCTTTGGTCATTTATTCCAGTTTTCAAAGTTCACACAAGATCCATTACAGCGGCAGGGACAATCATAGCGATTCCCCTCTTTCTGCCGACCTAAATCCCAAAGCCTGCTTGGTAATTAAAGGCACTTAACAACCAATTAACAGTGATGAGCTAAATTAGCAGGATATTGTCTCCTTTGACTAGGCTACTGCATTATCCGTGTATTGAAACAGCGATGAACAAACCTCAGTGGCCCGTGTTTGCATGTAGGCAAATGACGGATTAATTACTATTAAAACATCAGCATCTTAATGAGCTTGGAAACAATTAGAGAGGTCGTTAGCATGTGGAGAACGGCTGAGAACAGAAGAAGGGGGGAGTGAGCGCAAAACAAGAGAGAAATCTTCATTGGGAAGCAATACTGATTAAATGGACGTACGGTCGTACTCATCGCCCAATATCCACGGACCTATTAAATTCATGACATCACCATTTGTCTTTTCTACCATCAAGCTACTCTTCTTCTGCCATCATCTTTCCCCCTTCTTCTCCGGCTTCCCCAACTCTCTGCCTTCGTTTTGCCTCTCATAAAAAGCCTTTTTCTTGCTCTGCCATTCCTTTCTCTACTTTCTGCTTTTTCACTCCCATTTCCTCTTTCCCTCCTTCATGCTTGGGGGGCACAGTCCTGTGAAGGAATTTAATATGCAACTTTTATATGAGAAACCAATCGCATACGTCTGGGTCTATTGGGCTCGCAATCTATCGGCCCGGACGGCTAATGCAATAGAGAGAGCCGGGGCTATTTATCACACAGGGAGCTATCTTTTCCCCTCTCTCTCTCTTTTCCAGTCTGCCCTCGCTCTCTCTGTCTTTATTCAAGCCCAGATTCCTGGCTGCCACTAAATCAGGCCAACTATGAGCTATGGCTGCCCAGAGGGCATCTCCTCTTTTAAAGGGGGATTTGGATTTTGTATCTACTGGTTCCTCAGTGGTCGTTGAGACCGTGCTAACGGAAGCTATAAACATTCAACAAACAAAGGCAACAACTTAAATGTCTCTCCGTCCCCACTGTAATGATCATGAACGTGTAGAGATATATGGAGGTAGGGGGATGCATAAACCTGATGAATAAGATATCATGGCATTTACAATGATGATGCAAAGATTTGTTTGTGTGCATGTCTTCAGAAAGAGAAGCAGAAACACATACAAAGACTACACGTGCACAGACATGTGTACACATACAATGCTGTTATAGTAATATGCTATAATTCACATAATATTTCTAATACTAGTCACACAAACAGCAGCAGCACAACTTCAAAAGTTTCCTGCAGACAAACAAAAGTGACAGTGTGCAGAGGACGCTGCCCACCTGCAGCAATTAAAATGCCTCAGAAAACCAAATTCATTTCTACAAATTAGCCACATTACTGGCCACTGTGTAATTGCTGATGGCAATTAATAAGAAATTAGTCACAATCAGCCCTATATTAACATCTCACCCAGGGGCCGCGGCTGGAAATTAATAACCGGAGATTCATCTCTCTTACTGTCTTTCTGGCTCGCTCTCTCTCTCTCACTCACGCACACACACACACACACACACACACACACACACACACACCTTTGCCCACCTATATTGTTCATGAATCTCCTCTAAGACACTGATTTTTTCTATGTGGATTGTCTCATATGATCCGCAATCTGCTCAGGTCAGCTAGCCAGCTTCCTCTTTACCGGGGTGTGAAAACCCCCTGAAAGACATGCGTGTGTGTGCGTGTGTATGTGTTTTTTTCACCAGAGCATGTACAGTCAACACATGTGCTATGAACAGTTTGTGGACATATATATAGAGAGATATACTATAAACTGTAAATCTGTGTGGTGTGTACTGTATGTGTGTGTGTGTGTGTGTGTGTGTGCGAGAGGTGCTACACAAATGGGGAGGGGGCATCAGTGGAGACTGGGCCCGCCTCTAGGGGTCCTCACACCAATCAGCAAAGCACACCAAGAATCAATTAACACCAGTGGGAGGGGGCAGAGGGTACAGCACCACACACACTTAGACACACACGCTGTCCGCACGCACACTGCCCACACACATGGTACTGTCTGAGGAGATATCCATCAGATCACACATTGTGCGATATGCCAATGTGTCTGTGCGTGTGTGTCTTTGAGCGTGTGTGTGTCCATCCCGGTGTGCCCCGGTCTCTCATGGTGTGAGGTTGGGGAACAGATTGGGGGTCAGCAGGGGGGTCAGGCCAGGGTCACCCCCGTCTGAGCCGTGTGTGTGTGTGTGTGTGTATGTGTCAGTCTCTACGTGTGTTTGTGTGTAGTATAGCCTGACCACCACTTCCAGGGCTCACTGGCAGGCAGAAGTGAATAAGATGGATGGTGTTGATTCATACTACGAATTCATTGCTCCCCTTGAATCCATAGAGAATAAATACATCCACAGAAATTATGAAGCAAGGGACCAAAATGAGAATCTCACATTTTATATTCCTACTTTTTCTCTCTGTGTCCCTCTCTGGTGTGGGGACAGCTGCCGGCTACATGAAAACCATTCATCATTGCATCTTTACCATAAATTTATTGACAGAGAGGAGGGCGAGGAGCTTTATTGGCTACATTTTACAAGGTTTAACAAAAAATAGAAAAAGTCACGCATTAGTGGAAACATGAAAACTTGACTTGAGTAATAAAGCAACCATGTTTTTGGGACCGTGCTGATGCCTAGCTGAAAAGGAGAGCGGAGAAGAGAGAGCAAGAAAGCGAGACAAGACATTTCCGCTACAACAGACAAAACAGAACGGTGAAATAAAGTGATCAAAGAGTGTCTACCATTTGCCCATGAACGTTCCACTGCGAAAAACCCCACCTCTTTCCTCTTCCTCTCTCTCTACACATTGCCGTCTCCATCTGTTAGCCCGTTGCACTCGTCCATCCACTACCCCCCCCCCCCTTCCTCTCCTGCTCTGCTCCTCTCTGGCCTTCCTACCCTCAGGGAGGTAAGGTGATCTCCCTGTGCTGGTGTAAGTGACTGGTATTAGTCTCCTTCTCTGTCTGTCTGTTTGATCCCGGCACTAATGACTCCACAGGGACTGGGGTCTGATAATGGGAAATCAATATAGAGAATAGCGCTCTGGAGTGGCCTCACTTAGCTCTCGCTCTTTCACGCCTCACAGCAAAGTGCCTCTGTGTATTTGTGTGTGCGTGTGTGTGAGCATTTGTATTGAGGAAATCTGTGTAAGTGTGTGTGAAGACTGTGGCCTATTGCCTGGTGCACAAAACATATACCTTTTTTTTTATTCAAATGACTTCTAAAGGGTCAAATAATTCTGCAGCTTATGAAACGTTTTAAAAGCACATTAGATCAAATCAAAGTAACTGCAGAGTTGACATTTTTGGGGTCATCAGGCAGTAATATGCATGTGTGGCTGCGTATATGTGAGTGTGTGTGCCTAATCGGTCACACTCCTGTGCCTGGGGCCAGACAGGTGGGGCTGGTGGCATGAGGCTGGTGCCCCCCCCCCCCCACCCTGAGGGGCCAGAAGGCCCAGCAAAGCAGGGGGCTGGAGTAGCTCCCTCTGCCAGGCACCAGAGCACTATGGCTGGTGGCAGCTGGTCCTCTGTCCCTCCCTCCCCTCCTCCCCTGCATGAGCGCCCCGCGGGCAGGCAACAGGAGGGGTGAGGAGGTCAAGAGGCAGGAGAGAATGGGTGGAACGGCGGCGACATGCAGCATAATCGGCTTTTATGAAGCGGAGAGGACACAGACAGAGAGAGACGGGAAACACAGCTCTGACACAATGCAACTGACTACAAGCAGTAATGAATTAACACATTAGCGCCACGACCAGGGGCGTTCAGGAGCACTCAGCTGCTCTTAAACACAAACCCACACTGGCATGCTCTCTCTCTCTCTCTCTCTCTCTCTCTCTCTCTCTCTCTCTCTCTCTCTCTCTCTCTCTCTCTCTCTCTCTCTCTCTCTCTCTCTCTCTCTCTCTCTCTCTCTCTCTCTCTCTCTCTCTCTCTCTCTCTCTCTCTCTCTCTCTCTCACACACACACACACACACACACACACACACACACACACACACAAAATCAGTCATAAGTCATTAAAGCAACAGCAATGGCAGATCCCTCTGGAAGCCGTTGAGCATGATCAGAGACTAAAAATGTCTCCACAAAAACTTTTACTTAGCACTCAGAATAGATAAGACAGAAATTAACTCTTAAAAGTACAACCACACACACACACAAATAAGGATGAGACAAAGCTATGGGAATCCTCCTGTCCAAACTCAAGCCATGTGTTCAATTATCATCAGCCCCAAATGATCCCCATTAATGCTTTAACTCTTTCTCTCACATCTCCATCTCAGCCATCCATCCATCCTGTTTTTTTTCCTCTCTGCTCTCTGTCCATCCCTATAATTCACGTCTGTGCGGTTACTTACTTCCCTTTCTCACTCTCTTCCTCTCCGTCCTCCTCTCCCTCCCTCCCTGACTTTTAACCAGCGTGAAGAGGCAGCCATGCATTCAACCATCAGACAGGCTTACATGGTGTACTCTCGCACACGCACACACAGAGTCAAAGCATACTGTTCCTCAAGAGTAACAAGAATGCGATGTTCATTGAAACAAATATCCACTATATCAGGGCATCTTTATGTGGTTAAATGTGCATCCTGATACTTGCAGAAAAAAAGCTTACATGACTGATTTGTATACAACACAATCAAACCGAAAGTCCCTCTATTGGTTGCTGTTTGACTCCATGTGAAGAATATATCAAATAATCCAGCACAACATTTTTATAATCAGCAGCTACAACATTTAAAAAGCAACATTTTTGCTGGCACGACTTATCTTTCCTCCAATAAAGAGAACCTTTTGAGAAGACAGCCTTCATATTTGGTAATTAAAATCCTTTAATATCTATGGAGCCATATATATGACATTTACAGTGACATTTTACATGGTTTATCTGCTTTTTAAGCGTCTGGCAGATAAAGCAGTGGTCCAGTGACAGCCCAGGGATGATGATGGCCCTGACAGAGTCCCTGATGGGGGATCCCATTCCTCTCTTCTCATCCAACAATCCCACTGAGCATGTCAATATGAAACACTATCCCCCCACACTGGGGCCATGCTAGGCTATCCCTTCCATTATAGACAAGACAGGCTTATATTGATAGGAAGAGCCTGTAAACTGCTGCGTCTGCGCATGGCGTGGTATGGAGAAAAGTGTAAATTAGACCAAATCAAGTCTCCCAACTGTAAAACACATTTTCACTATATTGCACTCAATGTGAGTTTGATTTACTACAAGACTTTTGTTGTATGTGGGTTGAGGCAAAGCGGGCCGTAAAGCTTTGTTTACCCAACTTTAAAAAATCCACAGCCTTGTAAATGTTGTCAGATGGCCGATGCCAGTGTCTTTCAGCTTAATACTACCTATATTAAATAGTTTAAATATTTCATAAGGACGGTTTTTAGGGCGAGGGAGGGGAAATCGTTAGCTGCGGTAAAGTTTCATTAACTGGTCCCCATTTCGCTGCGAGGCAAACTCATCTCCTCTTATTGTAATAAAACAATCTCTCTCTCTCTGGGTGCTGCTATCCACTCATCTCCCTCTCTCCACCGCCTCTCTCCTTCTCTTTTACATCATAATAATACACTACATCCCCTTTAAATGCACTATTACTTACCGCTGCCTTTTCATATTGTAACATCACGGGCACTTTAGCGACAATATAAAAGCGTGTCATTCATTATTCAGAAGCAGCCGGCCTCGTCCCCCTTTTAAAAAGTCAGGCGCGCTGCTGAAATTGATAACGGCGAAGAGACGCGCAATAAAAACGCAGCCCCCGGGTACCGAGCTGCAGCCCAGACCCCCGATTATGCAGATCAAGTGGTAATTTCTCAAACAAATCGCACTCTTTCACTCTTTTGTTGTCGTTTCTTTTTGGACTTTTGGAATCAGGGTGTCAGCATTTATATTGCCTGTGGAAAAAAACGAGGATTGATGCGCTTCTTAATTGTTCGTGTGGGCTGCAGGCTTTTCAGAAACACTATCTAAATATTTTGGCCTAAACGAGATAACCTCAAGGCTGCTTTTTAAACGGTGTGTGTGTGTGTGTGTGTGTGTGTGTGTGTGTGTGTGTGTGTGTCTGTCTGTCTGTTTAAGTGGACTCTTGGTATCAATTATTTTTTACCTTTTCTGCTGTAATCACGGAGCAATGAAATGATCCGACACTGTCTTCAACATTCAGGCGATCAATAAATTCAGAAAGGCCGGCAGGAGGCGGGCTGGGGCTGGCGTGTTTTGGATAACCGGTGTCACGGTGGTATCCCGGTAGGTCAGAGCTAATGTGTCATAATCGCTCACAATCATTGGATTACACCGGATTACTAACACCCAACATCTGCAACCAGTGGGACCCCGTCTGCTCCGTACAGGCTGGAGGGACTGCCTTCACTCCGGAGGAGTTGGGATAAACGCAATAATTATTAACTTTCATGAAGCTGCTTTTCCGGTGTGATCTATGCGTCGTCCTATATGTGGCCATGTAATTGTTATAAATCAATTACATTCATTTAAATTTGTGTTTTGTTCACAATAGTTACGGCTGAGGAATTATTATTGCAAAAGTCATCCAGAGAAACATAAAAATGTCCACAAAGATGACAGCTATAACAGACCAATTCTCCCCCATCAAAAGCCACCGGTGAGCTCACATATGGCAGGGCGGACCAGCCAACACTCAGAGTCTGTCCATATTGCCAAACAAACACCTCGGGCCTTGTCCAATCTCATATTGCTTTATAAGACTTTATTGTGAATGGCGAGATGCGGATGCTTTTTAAAATATATATTACCCACTACAGTATCTTTGCATTCCAGTTTGATTTTTGTAGCGTCTAACCTCACAATTTACAATTTAACCAATTACAGTTTATTTTATTATAACTTTTTTTAAATGTAGCTTAACATACGGTATAAGATCAATTCAAGCTTAAATAAATAATGGATTGTGATTACAAAACATACAATTTAGCCAAGAAGTCAGCATAACCCAAATACTAAAATTGAATTATTTACGTAGTTCAGGCATCAAAATACATGCCTGCAAAAACGATGATTAATGAACAGGTTGGACAGATCTGTTAAAAGCCTACAAATATAAAAACCAACTTTCACTAAATTAATATGTTGGACATTAGTTGGTTAAAGTAGGCTACTGTAATGTGATAGCTTAAAAAGCCACCTGCCGCATCCAAACCCGATGCGCATTTGTCTGTCCCTGAGACAAGTTAGTGAAAATGTGATTATCCGGTCACTTTGGGCGCCTGTTACATTGAATCTGAGCGGTTAGCAGCTTCCAGAGCCTGGACACTTTATCTGAAGTAGCCCATGGCCTTCCCTTGTCAGGTCATTTAATGTGGCACTGGCTACCAGGAACAAATAAGGCCACGTAATGCTTTGCCATGCTCAATGGGTGCTGATGATTCACTGCCAATGTACAAAGAGAGACGTGATGGGTTTCATGTGCGTAATTACGCACGGGTAAAATGATAACTCTGGCTTCATTACGTTTTATTCTATTCTCACAATACGTACCATCTCTAATAAAAGCTGCTGACAGGCATTATAGAGTAAATGTTTTTCAGTGATTTTACATTATTGTTTCTATAACTAGACACCAAGCCAACATGAATATGACTGCTCTGCATTTGGTTATAAAGTGTGAACATTTAAGGCTTTAAATCCGACGCATTATGAGTATTGGAAAAAACATTTTTATCTTTTTTGGTTTCAGCTTAAAAATCCAACATTTGTAAACAGTTGAACATTAAACGCCACAGTGCAGCCGAATGTCAAAGAAATATAAAAACATTAACTCTCCGCATTTGATTATAAGGCGTGGACGACGTGAAGGATTTAAATGAAAAGGAATATAAATGGAGACTGACATTTCTTGCTTTTGTTCTCTCCTTTATAATATATCCATGATAAATAGTCTTCAGTTATAAAGCACTTCCTAATAGCTTTCAACCCGTTTCCGTGTCAACTTATTATTCTCGTACATTCCACAGCAAGAGGACAAATGATGCGCCTGAGAAGTGGTAATGGGCAGAAGTATCATTTCATCAGAGTCTAAAAGGTGTGTGAAAAGTTTTTCCATCTGATATCATTTGTCACCAAAACTTATTAACCCGTTCACAGTGAACACATTTATGGGGACGAGCGCAACACTGACAGATGACTGACAAAACACCATTTCTTTGAAACGATAAAATATTAGATGTTCGTCACCAAAGAAGCTTAAATGAGCATTGATCTTCAGTGAGCCATGGTGCGATTTTTTTCTACATGTGCCATATACATTTCCATGAAGTTGTCGCCTTGCCCTCTATCTCCATTATAATGATAAAAAAACGACAACATCAAATATTGACTCACTCAGAAGACATGGAGATGCCATATTTTATATATATATATATATATATATAACAAGCTGACGCCCGTGGATTGAAATCATGGTTATTGTGCCAAATCGTGGGCCTACCCCCATTAACATTCAATCAGTCATCCTGGTGCCAGCCAATGAATGGTGGAGAGGGATGGAGGAGGACGGAGCTGCTAGACTGAGCGTTTTGACGCGCTGAGAGGAGGACAGAGCGTCACATCTCTCCGAACGCCCATCAAACTTTCACCACAGCCTGTAGAGAGGACCCAGTCCTCTGAAAGAGGCCTGTTAAGAGACAACAAGGACACGCTGGATTCTGGGCAGACGGCTGGACAGCGATGGAGACACTACTGGCGATTACTTTTGCTACAGTTTGACGCTGCTGTGAATTTCCCAGAAAACATCTTGTTCAGTTTTTTCGTCCTTTTTGAGATAGAGCGACGGGGATGGAGCAAGCACCCAGCGCGCCGAGCCCTCCTCCCAAACCGGCCCATCACGAGCCCATCAGCTTCGGCATCGACCAGATTCTGGGAGCCGGTACAGAGCCGGAAAACGGGCGCACGGCTGGAAGACAAATTGGATCAGATTTAAGCAACGGGGACGGTTATTACAGTTTAGGAAGCCCGACCGGGGCCAGCGCGCCCTCATACACCGCGCTGTCTATCTCCCTCTCCGGTATAATGCCTCCGGTGGAGGCTTCAGGTTCATACGGAGAGAGTAGGAGTCTGGGTAGCCGAGTGATTCGAGTCCCGGCCCACAGACCCATGACAGCCCCTGGACCCCCGGCCCCGGTCCAGGGCGCTGTTCCTGGGTTTGGAGGGCTGTGCTTCCCCTGGATAGGGAACAGGTTCGCCAAGGACAGAATATCAGGTAGGCCAGCTGTTAGACCTAATGGGCTCCCCTCATTAATATTTCATTATGTTTCAAACGTTAGTAACTGCTGCTGAACCATTAAAAAAACACCTGTGCCAAATATTTGTAAAGGCGTTTCTTTAATTATTTAAGTGGCTTAAAACAGAGGAAAACCTCCAACGGGATACAAGTTTAAATGTGTTTTTTAAATAATGGAGTATACTACATTTACAGGTTATTATTATTAAACGCTTTGTGTCTGCGTTACTGACTTCACTCATGTTTTTAGGAGTTGAATATTTCATTTCTACAACATGTTGATAAACAAAACAAATGTAGTAATGTCAAATCACACAGCTACTTTTATAGGCTTTGTTTTTGAATAACCAAACAGCATCAGCGTATTCTGTCATCACTTATTGCTGCAGTGAAAATGAACTGAAATGTTATAAATAGGCTAATTTAAAGATAAATAAGAATAAGATAACCTATTAGGCTGTCAAATAATTTACTTCATAAATTATAGAGAAAAGTACAAAAAAATACTATATAAAATAATTGATTGTAGATTACGCGGATTAAAGTTGGTTTAAAACATTTTGTCACACAGGCTGCCGTACAGCCCGGTTTACTGAAGACTAACAGGAGCCTTTATTAGCAAAGGCCTAAAATACAAAATGTAAAGAAAAGATAGATAGGCCAAAAGGCCGCGAAGATCATCTGTTAAAGCCCAAACAACTTTAAGATGAGTATTTATTTGTTTATTTTTTATAATTGCATTGTTTCCAATACTTTGGCCAGACTCATCTTTCACAAGACATTTCATCTCACATATTTCACACAAGGCTTAAACAGTCTAAATAGGGAATTGTTGTCAGACAGGGCAGATATCTGTGATATATGGCTTTGAATTTCCATACAGAGTGGGGAGTGAATTAGTCTGTTTGGTGCTGAATAAAATTTCATGTTCCACTCACCGGTGTGTCTCTCTGTTCCCTGCAGCGGCTCTCGTGCCGTTCGCCGTTACGCGGCGGATAGGACACCCGTACCAGAACCGGACACCTCCCAAACGGAAAAAGCCCCGCACGTCCTTCTCCAGAGTTCAGATCTGCGAGTTGGAGAAGCGCTTCCACCGGCAGAAGTATCTGGCCAGCGCCGAGCGGGCAGCCCTGGCCAAGAGTCTGAAGATGACGGACGCGCAGGTCAAAACCTGGTTCCAGAACCGCCGGACCAAGTGGAGGTTGGTATGAAATGTCATATTCAAGTCGAAGTTATTACATTTGTAACAGCCTTTCATCACACTTCACCCGTAGAAACCCGGCCACTATAGCCCTCTTCCACGAGGAGTTACATCTGTTTTAGACGTCCCGTTCAAAAATCAAACTTTCCTCGTTTAGCAGATGACCCCACGCGCAATTTCCTGTGAATTGACCCCGTTAACACGGAACAAAAAAGCGGCAGGCTAGCCAGGAACAAATAAAACATTTCACTTTTAATATAGTTTTGTCGGCATTTTAATTTTCTTTTCTTGTTCCTCTTCTTCTTTTACAATTTGTATAATATTAAGTATACACTTTTTTTTTTCAATCTCCAAAATATAGATTTTACCAATTATTACAGGGAGTCAAATACATCTTTTTTCAGTTTTCGTGCTTGAAACAAATCTTCTCATCATTGCATCGCTCTAGACATCATTTTATTTTTATTCTATGAACTCACCACTGCTGTTTTATGCATCTTATGGGAATTTTCACACTTCTACACTATTTCTTGCTGTTATTTACTCTCACGTAACCCCACTTTTTATTTATCTATTTATTTATTTATTTTTTAAATGTTTAATTTTTTTCTCCTGTCTTCTTTCAGGAGACAGACAGCCGAGGAGAGGGAGGCGGAGCGTCAGCAGGCCAATCGCCTCATACTGCAGCTGCAGCAGTCCGCCCTCCAGAAGTCCCTCAGCGAATCAGCGGTGTCAGATCCACTGTGCGCCCATAACTCCTCCCTGTACGCCCTGCAGAACCTCCAGCCCTGGGCCGAGGAAAGGGAATAGTGACCAGACACCACGCTGTAATCAATAAGCATCATCTATTATCCCTGGGAGGATAAATACATTCAATTAGGCCTACATGAGGACAGCGGGACTTACTTTGATACATGCAATGGAGAAAAAAGAATGTTGGACCAGTAAAACTGAAGAATGGGTCACAGCCAGTTGTGTGGATGGTTGTGAAAATGGACCTGAAATGATGGTGAGTGAATCCTCTCTTGAAGCAGAAACAGAACTTTCTTGGAATAAATCTTGCGACTCTGTACTTGGGAACAGTGAGACTTTTTCAAATCCAAAAAAGGAAACAGAACTTGTCATTAAAAATTTCTTGTCACCCTGTGATTGTCCTTGTTATGCTTGTACTTATTCTATTCATTAGAATAAGACAGAGGAAGACATTAACCTGAAGGAAGCAATTCATTCGCCACAGTGAGCCGCAACATGATTGAGTGTTTTGTGAAGGTCTTTTCTCCTTATTCTGAAACAGACTTTGCTACACTTTGAAAAGGTTGGCTCTGTTCACCAGCCAAATAAAGGCGAGGCCTTCACTCCAGCACCTATACAATAGAGTACTTGCATAAAATGTGTCTCTGAGTTTTAAATAAATCTCCTGTTTTATCAAAATACACAAAAGAAGGTCTTCACAAAAATGCAGACAAAAGCTGGTTCAGAGATTTTTTTTTATTGTTCTGGTGCTTAAACTTTCTTCTGCTCTCATTTATAAATGTCCAACTACAATCACCTGTACATACACAGGTGTGGTGCACCACCTTAGCCCAGGAAAATGATGCCTAAAATGTTACGGGGAAAATGCTTTTGTGAGCGGTAATAAAAAGGAAAATAGATGTCAGGATTAGAGGGGAGAGTGAAGAAAATATGAAAGAGGCTGTAAGGTGGGTAATAAAGGGAGTGATGCATGTTCAGTGATGGTGGTGACGTTTTTTTCATATGCACATTATCATGCTTTGTTTGTGGGCCGCGTCCTTCGGGATGGAGGCACAAATGTACAACTCTTTTTGTACTTTCATTGTATATGTGTAAATAACAGTATAAACCGTTCTTGTGACCCCTTTTTTTTTTGCTCGTGCTCTTTATGGTGCACCATAAAAAAGATTGTAAGGTTTTAATACACAATAATTATAAGCTATATAAAAAAGAAGAAAAAGTTATGGAGCAACGAGGTAAAAAAATAGCAGACGTGAATTAATTCTGTTTCTTGAAAAGTTTATTGATAAATATAATGATTTTATACAATATTTCAATACACACATGGTTTCATTCTGACAGTTTGAAGCTGTCTGTTTGTCTTTCTGTCTGTCAGTCTATCTGGAAGTATGTCTGGGTACATTTGAGATTTGAGAACACATCTCAGCAAGGAGTTTTATTACACTATTGGTAGCACAGTGAGTGGGCATGATAGTAAATAATTTATAAATCTGTATTTTTTTCCTGCTCAATCTTCAAAAACGATGGCTCTTGTTTGAAACATGGCTTCCATTCCTTCAGAATCAGTGAAAAGGTCTCTCTCGTCTTCTGCCTTATTCTTTCGTCTTTGTCTCCCTCTATTCTTTCCCCACAGTCCCTCCTTCTAGCTCCCCTCTTCTGTCTCTCCCTCACAGTGAAAGTTTGGTCGCTCTGAGTCGACATTTGTAAAACAGACAGAACTGACGACGGAACTCTCCTCTCTAGCAGGAACATGGTCAGTTCAGCTGGACTGATCCACAAGATGAACCTACATGCTAGACAAATGACACTAATTTTTAATCAGGCAAATAGAAACTTTACATCAGGACACCACACACACACACACACACACACATATGCATGTCCCTGTATTACTCTGCATCTGTATGCCGGTAAACCTGTAAATGGACTCTTTATTTAACAATTAGTGGCAGGTAGAATAATTACAGTTCTATCCAATTTGACAGAAAGACAGACAGACAGTCAGAATCAGAAACACACAGACAGACATGGATGATTACATACAGCGAGAAGAAGCCACAGATACAACAGTTAAATATCTACAGTGGAGTCGTTACAACATTGAAACACTGACTGACACCACTGGAACACACACGGTAGGAGTAAAGAGGGCTTTTGTCACGAGACCTAAGAGGTCAAATTCAGCTCTGCAAACCTTTACAGGCCTGTGTCTGAATTTAGTCTGTAAACAGATGAGGTGGAGGTGAGATGCTACACCCAGACCTTGGCTTCTCAAATGTATACACTTAGCAAGAGTATACTGCCACCAAGTTTTTTTTATGACACATATACGTTAAATATGCCGTAGGCCTCTGTCTTGCATGCTTCACGATATTGCTCATATTTGTTGTATTGACACAGAAATCCATGATGAAAAACAGCCATTGTTTAAGCCTCTAATGCACCAAGTATGCATTTTGGTTGATCTCACAGCTAAGCTGCTTTTAGGAATTTGAGTCTTGCTTGATAATGTGGTTCAATTTACATATTTCAGAAAAGTATGAGAGAATCAGTATTTACACACTTTCCGAGGTGACAGTAACCGTAACGACAGCATTAAACGAGGGAGACAGAGACAGGTGATGTCTTAAGGACATTTTCCAAAACCAGTGATGGTTTGTCGCCATGGATTTGTTACAGAAAGACGCCTTCCATGAAGTTCTGTGGAAACCGTCCCACACAGAGTGACAAGATCCTTGTTTCATTTCAGATGCAAGCGATGTTGTTCCTTTTCTCTTGGACGTTCTTCTCTTTCTTCTTTTCTCTTCTCTCACTCAGTGCTTTCGTCTATTGCACCGTCTCCGTCTTCTTTGTTGTCTAGATGACATTTTCAAAGAGCTGCAGAGACCTCATGATGTTTTCATCCTGTGCAAAGAAGATGGAAAAATTAAGAATCTGACTGTGAGGAGTCTTCCAACAATCACCTTTTAATTCAGTTTACTGGCCACTAGGGGGCAGTAAAAGCCTGTAAAATGTTAGTGAGTGATCTCTCTGCAGACAAACACATGGATATAAAAGTTAAGAAAAGACCATAATTAATAGCCAGTATAGTGAGACTTGTAAAGAGAGAGAAAACAAGGCCTTTTGTATATAGTAAGTAAAACTGCTTGACTTTTTGTGCAAAAAAGTTACTGCAGACATTTTGATTTGATTTTACACCTGTGCTCTTCCTACTGTGACATGTCAAAATGTCTTCAGTGAAAAAGGCCTATTGCAAAGTTAAAGGGATCCTCAGGATTATGTAAGAGAGAAGAGTGAAAGTGAGTACCTCTTGACAAGAAAAGATGAATTCATCAAGAGTGACCACACCATCTCTGTTTTTGTCCATTTTCTGTGGAGAGCAACACACACACACACACACACACACACACACACACACACACACACAATCAGTACATTTGTCCAAGGTGTGTCAGGGAATATTTTAACATATTAACCAAAGATACAAATGCAGTTTGTAAATACATAGACACCCTAATAAAATCCAGTGGTGGTAGTACATTTACTCAAGTACTGTACATAAGTACAAATTTGAGGTACTTGTACTTTATACTTCTACTCCACCACATTTGTCTGACCGCTTTAGTTACTTTTCAGATTACAATTTTTCATACCTTCCTGTCCAGTAAAAAACCACATATCTCCAAATTTGGTGATTTTGAATTTTAATCTTTCTGATAAACTGAAGGATTAACCTCCTTGGATCAGCTGGAAAATGCATCGTCACAAAGCTGAAAACAGCGCTGTTTTTCTGAGCTCATGAAAACTTTTTGGAGATGCGTGGTTCTCGCAGGACAGCGACGCTACAATCATATGATGATCTTACAGAATATGATGCATTGATGTAGATTAAACTAACCAACTGTAAATAAAGTAGTTAAAACTAGCTCAACCTTAAACAACTACAGCAGTAAAATGCAACACACACATTAATGCAACAGTAATATTAATTCAAAAACATCATATATACAGTAATAATAACACTGAAAGGGACAATTTTAATGCACAATGAGTACTCTTAGTTTGATACTTTAAGTAACGTTTGCTGATAATACATACTTTTACTTAAGTAAGGTTTTGAATGCAGGACTTTTATGTGTAACAGAGTATTTTCACAGTGACATTAGTACTTTTACTTAAGTAAAGGATCTGAATACTTCTTCTACCACCGCTACAATCAGTCGCCTATTCTGTGAGATCACTGTCATTGTGTCCTTTTAAGCAACTTTTTTGTTACTCGGCGCTCTTTGCCGTGGAGTTTCTGCACTTCTCAGATCATCTGCCACTACTCGTGTCGAGCACTATGATGTCTTTTTTTTTGCAAGTTTATTTTGTTCTCACTCTTTTATTTGCTCTTAAGCCATGGTGGGTATCGCTGCTCATGCTAACTATCCAGTTTTTCTCCTGCTGTCGCTGCTTCCAGGAAATGTAAAGCATGTGTTGAATGATGCATCCTTGTTTGGTCATTCGTCAATATTTGCGTTGTTGTTATCGGACTTAAATAAAAAGGACTCAGGTGTTGTTACCTGAAAGAAGGCTTCCACATGCTGTTTGGGTGCATCAGTTTTCAAGACAGGGTAAGTGTACTTCCCCATCATGTCATATATCGCTCTGACGATGTCTGTCATCTCCTATGAAACACAACAGAATTACACACACACGAGATACATTAACATTAAAATACATAAAAACACAATGGAATTGAAATTGGAAAAATAATGAAGGTTAGGCATGCTCGCATACACAAACCCACACCTCTTTGTTGATGTATCCATCTCTGTTTATATCATAAAGGTTGAAGGTCCACTGTAGCTTCTCAGTGACGGACCCCCTCAGCAGGATGGACAGAGCTGTTACAAAGTCCTGATGGAGAGAAAAAGGACAGAATGAAAAACTTAAAATGGAGTTTGGAAATAAAAACAAGAATGTTATTTGAACAGGAACTTTTCAAAACCCGAGCATTACTGTGCAAAAACGTGGGAATGCGCGAATCGAGCAAACCTCAAACTTTATGGAGCCGGTATGTGCTGAGTCAAATGCGTTGAACAGGAAGTGTGCGTAGGTGCTGGCATCTACAGGAGAAGAAGAAATACACTGGGTAGAAACAATACGGAGATAAAGACAGGTATAGATACAAACAACACACCCTCTCTTTACCTCCATGAGGGAAGAACTGGGCGTATATTTGCTTGAAAGTTTCCTCATTTACGATGCCACTTGGACACTCCTGGAAAAAGAGAGGGGGACAGGAAGAGAGGGTGAGGAGGTGGAAGATATAAACTGCAGATACCAACTCGAGGGAGGGGTCAAATAGAGATGGACAAAGACTTGTGGAGATGGAGAGCGTGTCATGGAATAAATTACAGGATTGCACAAAGTTGATGGGCTTATTGGTTAAACCTCTATGTGATACATTTTTTATAGTAAAATATAGTTTAAAATTTTGTATAAAGCATTATTGTCTAATACCACCATGAGTACAACAGACTGCAGTTGCACATTCTGTCCATGGCGTCACTATTGAATCTAGTTTTTACATAGAGCTTTAATTTAGCTGTAAGTTGGCAAAACAGAAACCAAAATCATCCATCTGTCCCTGGGTGATACTTTAGCATTTATTACAACTTAAAAGTATATTTATATTGTAAAAGTAAAGAAGAAAGGACTATTACAAACAAAATCTGCATTGAAATGAAATAGTTAGAGTTACAATAAAATAAAAAAACACACACACCAATACAAGCAATGAATGAAATCTGAATATTTTTCCTTTTTGGGATACATCAAACCTTTACCGAATGTTTTAATAAATCTACTGTGGCTACAGTATAGCAATATAAATATACATGAGGTCATTTTTTAATTCCAATAAAAGAGACATTAATTTATCCTCTAATCAGTGCCTTTCATTTGATAGACACAAACTGATCCTGAGCCTCATTCTGCACCAGACTGTGAACAGGTCACACTGTGTGCAGCTCCTGGTGCTGAAATGAAGTCTAATTTTAGTATCTACTGTATGTATCTATGAGGAGGACAAATCTCTAAAAAGACAAAAACTTAGTCTTTGAAGTGCTGCACCTGTACAGTCACTTACATTCTTGAAGCCCCGGTAGAGCACTTGGAGCTCTCTTTTGCTGAAGTTGGATTGAGCTTCTAGCTGGTCGAGGCCCTCCGGTCGATGGCACACCATGGTCATCTCCAAGTCATCATCAGCTTTGTCTGCAGAAACACAAACATAAATACAATATTCTATAACATAACTCATACACAACATACAACAAAAGAGTGAGAAAGCAAAAGAAAGGAAGGATAGATAATCCAAGTAATAAAGAAAAGAAGGAAGTGGACAATGACCAGGAAAGGGGACACTGCGCAGTGAAATACTCTGCGCATGTCAAGTTTGAAATATTTATTCTATTGGAAAAGGCAGAAAGAATGAAAAAAGTTTTTGTTTTTTTTTGTTTTTTAAAAGGGAAGGAGAGGAGAGGCTGAGAGGTAGAGGTCAGTCTAACAACTCCATGTTTCTCCTCTCACCGGCCCTGTGATTAACAACTCATTACTCTCCTCGCTGGAGGGGAGGGGAGAGAGAGGACAAACCACTGACTCTGAGACACACACACACACACACACACACACACACACACACACACACACACACACACAGTGCCTATAGGTGAACATGACAGTGTGAAAGCACGACACACCCCTCCCCTCTCTCTATATCAGACACTCATCTACACATTAGCACGAGCGCGCACAAACTCCCTGAAGCAATCTACAATGTAATAATTATGCACACTGTTATAACTGTGCATAATTTAATAGACATAGTAATAAAAGTTCAGAATATGATAAAGTGGTCATAATGTGCAGAAGTAAAAAAAAAAAAAAAAACGTACTGGTGGCTAAGTAATAAGAGGACACATTTTATGAACATCATTTCAGAATAATGTCTGTCTGATTGTCCATCACTGACCGGCCTTAACTCGTCCAGCAGCGTTTGCCAGGTGGAGAATATGAAAAAGACCTGAAGTAATAATGTTCTCCTGCTTTCTTGTTAAAAAATCAGGAGTATTGCTCTAATACATCCTTGTAATATGTTTTGAAGGATACACTGTTGGACTCTATGGCAGATACACACATTTAGACATTGGTGTGTCAGTCTGGATTGCTGCCTGTGTAGACCTCTAATTATTTATAAGCGCTGACTTCCCATCCAAAAGACTGCATGGTGATCAAGTACAATTTCCTCTGCGTTTTTAGCATCTACATGCAAAGTACAGTCATCACAACAGTCCACAGGGCTGTCGGTGTCTGATTTACCACTGCTTAGTCCAAAATCAGTCAGTAAACTGAGAGAATTTAAGCAGACAGTGGTTTGAATGGGCGCTGGTACAGTCACAGTGTCCGGCACAGATACAAGGAGTGAGCTAAAGCATTATTAAGAGCTCCTGTTCTGCTTTAATGAAGTGTCACAGAGGGCAACGTTCACATTGTCCTTGGCAATCCAGATTTTGAAACATCAACAGTCTTGAAATAGAAACATTTTTATCTGTGTGGCAAGACCATTAGTGCTTTGTAAAGCTTTATTACATCAATACCTCTTCAGTTCTGTTCTCTCAGTGAATCATGGGTACCAGGTCGGCATTTTTACTGTGCCAGGCGAAGACAACTTCATCTCACTGCTAAATTAAACCTCAGTCAACAGTCCAGCCCTTTTAGATCCAGTGTTCCCATTTAATACATCATTTTTCATGTAAATAACTGCACAGAAGTGCTGCCATCATTGTTTAAGAGCAAAAGTGGGTTTGAATTTAAATGTCAATTATGATGTTACATCCCTTTGAACCACTGATCTAAACTTGTCCTTCAAATGTGGCACTGTAGATACGTTACGATGTGTGATTATACTGCAAAACAAAACACTCCTAATTTAAACTGTAATAGTCAACATAAAATACAATAATATATTATGTTATCCAGCATGAGTTTTACACTGTATTACACTGTGCCCACTCATTTTCTACATTATGGGTGCATTATTACATTATTACTTTGTATAAATTCTGTTGAAATTGCTAAGCAGTCTCTCTTTATATAGCTCCTTTCCCTTGCCTCACACACACACACACACACACACACACACACACACACACGCCTGAAGGCCATTCGTTTCATCACTCAGGCAGTTCAGTCTTTCTTCTCAGCATCACATTAGGGTGGAGGTTCACACTCATGCCCAAAATGTGATTATTCACCCTCAATTCCCAGTGGTCTTCAGGTATAGCCTACTGTGTACTTCATCACACACACACACGCAAAAAAGTGCGATGCACATGTGATGCTCTTACATACAGGACACTGTACAAGTAAATCAACATCACACCAGCACCTCTTTTTGGTTTGGTCTGACATTGTTACAGCCGCCCAGTGTATCATTCATGCACCTATAGAGTTAAGTTAAAGAATATGCACTCCTCTGACAGGCATCACTGCGACTCTATTGTCCATGTTAAAACCTGGCTGGCGCCTGCACAGTCACCATCACACTTCATGCTTACACTGAAAACTACCACATGACGTCCGGTCGCAAAGTACAACATATAGTTATGCCTCTTAAAGAAACAAGATGAAGTCACACCAATCACTTGAGCATATATTAGCATGTGTTTTTATAGCTAATAGGGCTGTAGTATTAAGATCTTTGACATACACAGAATGTATAAACAACAACTATAGTATGTTGTGGGTCTGAGGAGAGAAGGTCTATGTTACGCAGATTGTGAAGCCCTTTGAGGCAGATTTGTGATTTGGGGCCATATAAACAAAACTGACTTGACTTAATTAATAACACAAACGTGAGCGTCGGGATCAGTTAGTATTCAGGTTTAAAATTCTTCTACACCTTCACTCAGTCAATTTTTCTCAAAGAGTAAACACTGAACTTATGATTTGAGAGAAAAGTGCTCACATGCAGCTGTCTTTGTGGACAGAAAGCAATTATTTTCTCTGAATGGCAGCCCATTTCTTCCTCTTGTATTAGTTATTGTAACAAAACCCAATGTTAGCAGGGCAAGGAAATTTCAGCATGTACAAAGATATATATTGCATATATGCAATAATGTGAAATTATGTATGATATGCAACAATATGATGGATGTTTAGAAAGTACCCATACATGAAGACATATATTAACGACTTAAGATTAGTAAATTGCAAGCTGTGGACCTAATCAAAAACATCCAGGAAATGTAAAGTAGTGATCAGAACACAAGTGATGTAATTTGTTATTACAATTACAAAAATAAAAATGATAAATTATCCATTATCACTATTAACTAATTGAGACTTTTTAATTAATCTTTGCTTTCAGTTAGTTGTAGCAGCTCAGTTTTCTGTACTGGATGACATCAGACATTGTAGTAATAGCAATGTTTATTGAGTATTGCAGCAGAATTATTATCAATAGACAAACCAATGTATGAGACAGCTGGCCATAGCAGATTTATCAAAAGCAGCAGAGAAACAAATACACAAGCCCTTTACAGTAAGGCTCTACTATGAGTAGTTAATGGCAACAGTTCAGATTTCGTTGCTACAGTACATGTAGCTGAGAGTGCAAATCTCCACAGTTGACAGCTTCTAACATTTACTCACTGTTTATTTATGTATTTATGTTCTTTTGATTTTGAATCCAACATATCTAACATTCCCACACGGATAATCCAGATCTTTTATTTTTTCCAATCAATAACTTGCTCACAGGCAGACACTAGTGAAAACACAGCTGGTGCTGGATTACAGTGATAGTAGTTGTAGTACTGACTCACCCTCTACAGCAATGACTCCCAGCAGGTGAAGCATTTTGACGGCCCCACAGCACAGCAGAATGATGGCTATAGTATGTAAGCTGTTCTCATTCTGCTCCTCTCTTTCCATTTTCACTATACTTCTTTCTTTCCACTGGCCTCTAGAAGCTTTGTGTCTCCAACTCACCTCTTATTCCTTTACTTGTTCCAGGTTTTTTTTGTAAATGTAAATAAACTTTCATCACGTAGAAATACGCAACGGATTCTAAACCTGGACTTCACTTTCACCATGTGCAACTCAATTCTAACTACAGTTGGCTATTGTTTCTCTATACGTCTCTCTCTCTCTCTCTCTCTCTCTCTCTCATGCCTATGAACTTTCTACCCATCCGGCTTCCTCCTACAGTGAGATCAGCACTCACCTGCCTCTCTCTGTCTCTGTGTTTTTATCCCCTGTCTCTCTGTTCCCTGGGGCATCTCCCTCTCTTATCCTGACCTTCGCTCCATCCCACTAACTCTCTCTCTCCGTCCCCCCCAACCAACCCCACTCCCCCTCTCTTACAGTCACTGTGTCCTTCGCTCTTTGGGAAATGAGCACCCTGTAACAATGATAAACTCACCTTCCACTGTATGACTGTATGTGTTTGCTTTGTGACTGTGTGTGTGTGTGTGTGTGTGTGTGTGTGTGTGTGTGTGTGTGTGTGTGTGTGTGTGTTCAAGAGCAGATCAGCACTTGATTAATTGGCCCCATTAAGACATACAGTCATCCCCAAACAACAGAAGGCTTAATTTCCTACAAGTGACTTTTCTAACTAAACATGCCTCGGTCCTTTTAATGACTTACTCTACAATGTAAACAACACTGTTGTGTAAATCAGTAATTATGAATAAATCTGGCGTAACAACAGGATCCATCCTAATTTGCACTGTGGACTTGTGGAATATATATTATATAGACTTAATATTGTAATGTGTCAGGGAACTATATACCCTGTTTTAACCTGTGTGTACCAGCAGGGGACAGCAGAAACTAACACAAAGCACACCAGTGTGCGTCAAAGCTGTTAATGAAGATGTGTCGTAAGTTTCATTACATGTGTAACTTCAGATTTAGATGATGTGGTTAGTCCTATAGTGATAATGCTCAGAAAAATCAGAACAAAATGTCTTTGTCAAATAAAAATGTGCTATATTCTGAAAATATAAAGCATGTATGGTATGGTAAAACACAATGCAATAAACATGGAATATTTTCTGTAGTATCGCTGTACTATGACCAGGTGGCAGTCATTTATAGTCTTAATGTGAATGTAAAATGGAGCTGTGATCGCCTAAATGAGCTGAAGTGTAGCCACTGAGTTGCAGACTGCAGGGGGCTCTGCTGTATCAAGGGGTTTCCCACAGAGTTGTCAATTGAAGGTTTACTTTATTTACTGTTCTGTTTACTGTTGCAGCAGTGCTGGGTAAAATTAAATTTAGTAGCAAGAGTAGCATTTAATTTAATTTGCCAGACATTTTAAAGATGCTCAGTAGTGTAAACATCACTTGATAAGGATGATTAAGTGTACAGTGTGTTCGTTCAAGTAATCAACCTTCAGCTGTCTCTCACAGTGACCGAACAGCAACATTTCTGTCATGGTATAACGCACAGACACTGAACAAGAAGGCTTCCTGCCACAGTTCCACACAGACAAAGTATTCAAAGGACACTTGTGACACACTTATCTTTTCTTAAAGCAGACCTTTCAAAATGAATATTAAAATTACTTAATGTGGCCTAAGTATACTTACAAAAATGTAATTAAACTATTTATAGAGCATATTTCATATAAAAAGGTGCACTGCAATGTGCAATGATAACATATACACATTAAGATACAGAAAAAAAGAGAAATATAAACATTAAACACCAATCAGAGAGGAAATGTGGAAAACCACATGTGAAAACTTCCAATTTCACATAAAATAAAACATATGAAACACATTTCAAGTGTGATGAATTCACACATATGCACATGTGGTTTTCAGACCTTTTCCATGTGAAAACATGAATTTCACATGTTTTTTTTTTCTCCCCATAATCAACGTGGTAGCAGCAGATACTTAATATTGCAGGCTGCGGTTTGGGTTCAGGTCATTCCTACTTTTGACCAAGCGCTTTGACTTTCCCCCTGGGCCCTGACCCACTGGGCCTGTGCCTGTTCAGTAATCCATCCGTGGATATTAGGGAGTGGATGATGTGCTCCTGCTATCCCCTGCCAGTCCAAGTGCACATGGAAGCATTCTGCTGTTCTGAAAGTGTGAATAATTTGGATCTGACTGCAGTGTTTGAGATACATGAGAGATGCTTTTGTAAGCAAAGGTCTAATTGCACAATTCTGATCCAGGAAACCTCTTGTAAAAGTGTAAGATTAATATTTATACAGTAAGTGCTGTGGCAGTGTACTATTGCAAAGTTTTTCTTGCAAACAGGTGAGATCTAGAAACCTGCATGATTTGTGCTCCAAAACTGAATCTGCAAACTTTGCAGGTTAGGAAAACCTAGATAAACCCAACTTAGCCACCTTGAAAGCTTCACTTCCATCTGTTACACAAGCTGTTATAAACCATGGAGTCTGACAGTGACCAAAAGCCTGAACCCTTTTCTTTCAGAGCTTGTTTGGAGTATTAAGCGATGGCTTGAACTGTCAGCAAAGAAAAACTGCCTGTCACTCTCCCCAGCCAGCAACCTGTACCAAAAAAATACCTCTTACATCAATATACACACACTTCCTCCAGCCCAGAAACAGGATTTAACTCCTAGCTTCCCTCTAACTACTGCTGGCTCTGGTATTTAATGTTAGCTCCCATTTCTCCTCCATCTCTTCCCTTCTTTATTTGCCCACTGAATCCTTCCTCCTTTCTCCCCCATTTCTTATCTCTCTCACTCTGCCACTCTATCTCTGCCATGCTCTCTCTTTCCTTCTCGTACTGTGTCCTGTAATCCTTGCCAGAAAGTGTGTGATTTGCATAATCTGAATTAGCCTAATCTGCCGTCCAGGGGGGCAATGGAGAGGGCTCGCTCTCACCGGCCTCTTTAATGGTGGAGGGCGCTCTCCAAGAAAGTAGGAGCTCTACTGGCCATGGGCTCCCCCGGGGGGAAGGAGGAAGTATCTTAAAAATAGATTTCAGCTGCGACAGTCCTATTTACACCATGAGAAAACTGCACAACCTAATCATGTTCAGCGGTGAGAATTCAAGCTCTCATTTTGAGACGTGTTGTTTTCCACAGTCAACATCCACGCCAGTGGACACTGGGCCAATCCCTGACTGGCCTTTGGGTGGTTCACTGAAAGTCCAATGGCAAACATGAACACATTATTTCAAGGTTCACAGATAAAATATGAAGCACCAGTGTGCATAAAACAATACCTGCTCCCATGCTTGCATGCTCACACACACACACACACACACACACACACACACACACACACACACACACACACACACCTGTTTGCTTACTAATCGTCAGCCTGTGAAAGAGGACTGAAGTGCTGGAGGGTGTTTGTAGTGTTGCATGTTTGTGTGTACGCAAGGTGGAGACACACACACACACAAAAATCCACCTAATGTCACTTCCTCACATATTAGTGTGCCACTGTTGATTAAGTCTGGGAAGAGTGAGTCAAATACAGCTCATTTATGCACACATAGCAGCATGCCAATATTGATTTTTGAGTAAATACATGTCTAGACTCAGAATCTGCAGAAATACACAAACACATGGCACACACTAAGGCACACACACACACACACACACTTCTGGATGCCAAGAGAGGAGAATGACGAGATGACTTAATAAGCACTCACATCAGCTAATGGGAGCGTGGGTGATGGAGAAAGGGAGCAAATGAGAGACAGAATGTAGGCATAAAAGGGAGAGAGGTATGGAGATGAGGGTGCCAGGAGCAGATTGTGGTGGTGGTGGCATTTGAAAGTGTGGAGGGGGAAAATTAGAAGTAAGATAAAGAGAAACAAGTGTGGAGAAGGAGTGGGAGGGAGAAAAGAGGAGAAACAACAGGGAGAGGAGAAAGCAGCAGGGTAAAATGGAAGAGAAGAATGTAAAAACGGTGGAAAAAAACAACTAGGAAGACAAGGTTGAGGGGTGGAGAGGGAGGCAGCAGGAAGCAAAAAGAAAGCAAGATAAGAGGAGGAGCAGAGGATTGACAGGAAAGGAGAGATGGAGATGATTGAGACAACATTGCTGCAGGGAGTAAGTGAGGAAGACAGAGATATAGAGGCTGAAAAGAAATGAAAAATTCACCAGGGAGGGGAGAAAAATGCCAGGTGAAAATCTTTCTAGAGAGATGAGTTGTCAGAGGCCACCACAACAGACGAGGAGGAATACAACAGCCAGCCTGTCAGACAAAACCAGGCAGACAAGACAACAGGTAGGAGAAAACTACCACCAAAGACAGGCTGTCGGGGAAAAAAGACAAGAACTGTTGACAGAAAACAAAGCACATTGAGAGGACAACAAGCAGCCTTGATGAAAACAGACAATCCAGACAAGCAGCATGCAAATATTCAGGAAGGCGCAGGACGCACATCCCCCCCCCTTTCCTTCAGAGCATAGTGATGAGCTTGTGCTCAGAGGATCAATCATGTTGGAATCTAATCTCACAATATTACAGCCGTGCACTGTCTGCCTTTAAGTGTTGCTGTCAGTGTCACGATCTCAGATAACAAGTTATCTGCAACACCACAGAATAGGCGGCTGCACACATACAAGCCCTATCCTGCATACAACAGACATGTTAGAGAAGGAGAGGGAGAAATGCTGAAGTACGACAACACAACAGCAGAATTACAAAACACCTCCAAAAAGCTCCGGCTCTACATCCCGTTATTTCATGTTTTGTTTTGTTTTTGTAGGGGCATTTGTGGAATTAAAAAGGCTTGTTTTCATTTGCAGGAAGAGTCAGATTTCACGCGTTTCCACAATGTGAGTGCATCCACAACCATCTCATTATTCAAAATAGCAACACATTTACGCCTTGCCTTTTTAACACCCATGGGGAAAGGTGTTTGAGCTTGTGGATTAAAAAAAAAAAAAAAAAATGAAACGAGCCATATGCACTCACTTGGAAAATGTCCTGTATGGTCTAATTTGCACTGAAAAACCGATAATAGCCTGCCTCAACAAATAAGTTTAAATAGCTGCACGCTATTAATGGGGGATATTTTCACTCTGGCACTGATCTCCTGCTCAGTGTGCCCATTCATTGGAGCAGCCAATTTGGATTTGTTAGATTTATATAAATGAGGTTTACAGGTTTTTATTAGAATGAGTAATGAGGGAGTAAAACATTTCTCACAGGCAACAGGCCTTCATAAAAAAATCTCCCTTCTCGCTCCATCTGCATATTTGCATCTCTCAAAACCTCGGTCTCTTTCACATGGCCTTGACTTACTTAGGAATACCCCAATCTCATCAAACCCCCTCGCCCACCCCCCAACCCCTCCCACCCCAAAACTGACATCCTTTGTTGCCATGACTACCGTGCTTCCAAGGTAACAGCAAGACGGAAAAGCAGTGTGTGAGCAGAGTGACAAATACCTTCGACATGTGTGTGTTTACCAGCGTCGATGCCCGCATCTGCACACACAGCCGAACAGACAGAGCGACACACGCATCCTCAAGCCCACACACACACACATACACACTCAAACGCAGTCAAAGAAGCTGTGTCTTACTCTCCTCCCTCGGTTTGCTCTGTCAAAGAAGATAAGCTCAACAACACACACACACACACACACACACACACATACAGTTGCACTACAACTTTGTTGTAGAATAAAAAGATTCAGTTTTTCCTCTGGGAGCACCTGTTGGTCTCTCTCTCTCCTTCTCACGGACACACACTACAAACCATGTGCCCTCTTTCTTTCACTGCATCTTAACTCAAATACCAGCAGTTATTAATCTTTGGTCTGCAGCTTGCGTACGTGTACTGATTAAATTTGTACTGGAGTGAGTATGTATCTGGAAGATACAATAAAAACATGTTGTCAAAAGTTTCACTGTCCATATGTGTGCATGCATGCCTGTGTTCATTAAAAAGTGCATTGTCTTTATGTTTATATATGTGTGTAGGAGGGTATGCACATGCTTGTGCATGTGTGTGTGTTATGTTTGTGTGTGTATTCCCTCACCCCTGGACAGCCTCCTCTGCTTGGTCTGCATGGTCAGCGTACCCACCACAGCCCCCATGTTTGCCGTCGTCGTCGTGGAAACAAGTGCGTCTGTATTCTAAAGTCTGTATCTCTTTGTCACGTGTTTGGATGGCTAGAACACACACACACACTCCCTCGCCCTCTTTCCTCTTCTCATCCTCCTCTCTCTCTCCCCCTCCTCTCTCGGCAGAAACCCTCTATCATCCCTCCTTTCATGCTTTCTCACTCCATCTCACGGCGCTCCTCCTCTCTCTCTCTCTCTCTCTCTCCCTCCCTCCCTCCCTCCCCACGCTCTCCCACTCTCTCCCACTCTCTATATCCCTCCTTCCGATTTCCTTGTTTTTTATTAGGGGGTTGTAGCCTTCCTCCCTTTATCCCTCCCACCTTCACCCGCAAGCCAAGAGCCCGAGCAGAGCATCAGTGATTCAGTATAAAATCGGTAGGATGATTCACTAAATTATAAATTAATATGAGTGTACCCATTGATTTGTAAATGATAACACTCCGTGAATCACTCCAGAAGAAAAGCAACAAACACGCCCCATTGCATTTCACACCTAAACAGATCTGTTTTCCTCTGATGGAGGACAAATATGCAAATAGAAACAAATATTGAAATATTGACTTGAGGGAAATATGAATTGTGGAATGAAGGGAAAACATGTGCATGTGACAAAAATTACAAAGAGCATCACTTCTGTTTTTCCTTAACATCATGGTTTGCTCATGAAAAGGCCACTTCAATCCATCAACACCTCCATTCGCTCCATCCATCATTCCTGTTCATCCATCCATAATACCCCCACATACACACTAACAGGGGATGGCTAAAGGGACGGAGAGAGTGTGTGTGTGGTGGCAGATTGGCTCCCGGCGCAAAACGAAAGGAGGGAAAAGAGACGGGCAGGCAGCAAGAGAGTAGAAAGGAGGGAAAAGGCTAAAAGTCAAGGATGTGAGAGGAGAGAGAGATTAAAAGCAGGAAAAGGCAAGGGATGAGAAGAACGAGATATTTAATAGGGCAGAAAGAGAGGGATCAAGACCAGTCTCAGATAATACTGCATGAGTGTGTGCTCTTGCCTGTAAGAGCTGCACACACACCAGACAAAAACACTTTAATTACAGCCAGATCATTGCAAACAAGGTATACGGTCTTACATGATGAAAGTACAAAGAGACAAATTAGAAGACGGTTACAGATGACAAACAACGTGCTGTGCTTGTACAGCATACAAAACATATATTTCAAGGATGCAGTGGTGGAAGTAGTAGCAATATCACACTATGTATGTTAAATACTAATTACAAGTAAAAGTCCTGAATTCAAAAATGTACTCAGGTAAATGTACAGTATTAACAGCCAAATCGACTTAAAGCAAAGAAAAGCGCTCATAATGCAGAATGGCCCCTCTAAAAATGTTATACTGCTATATACGCTCAGTGGCCACTTTATTAAGTACACCAGTACAATCTAATGCAATCCAATACAATTGTTCTGCCATTTATGATGCCTAAAATCTGTTTTTTGTTGACACTGTCATAGAGTTAATTTAATTCTATGTTTTAGCACATGATTTACACATTTCCGACGTCAACAAAAAAGAAATATTATAAACTTTGTAAAAGGTAGAATTAATGGCAGAGTTGTTGTATTGAACTGCAATGGATTGTACATGGGTACCTAATAAAATGGCCACTAATATAATTATATTATAGGAATTATTAATTATTATGAATGCATTACTTGGTAAGAAGCATTTTAATGTTGCTGGTTGAGAGAGAATGAATTCTAACTTCTTTATATACTGTTTGATCATATTTTATAAACTGATCACATGTCTGAATCTGCAAAGTAACTAGTAACTACAGCTGTCAAATAAATGTAGTGGAGAGAGCAGCAGTGTCAGATAATAATATTAACACTCAATAGGAACTGCTCGGCTCTCATCCACTCATCACTTGGCCTGGCTGCTGGCCTGAGCTTCCAGACATAAAAGCCACTAGCCTGAGGACACAACATGTAAAAATGTAATTGTCAGCTAGGCTCAGAGTTACAGTTTGCTTCAAGGATGAAAACATTTCAGATCTTCTTTTTGCCACTAAATGAGCAAAACATAATGTTTAATAGAGTTACAACTGCTTCTGCAAATGATGCATATGTCAGGTTTTACAACCAATTTTTCTGTAGTCGATTTGGAGAATAGTCACATTGTCCTTTTATATCAAGCCAGCCATCCGTAATAATGCTTCTGCAAATGTGGCAACCGCTCCGAATATGGGGCACTTTTTGTCTGTTGATGGTGAATAATGAATGAGGCGTGATTGTTCGGAAGCCATATGGGAAGATCTAGCTGGAAAGATTTAGTTTGGTGAGTAAAAAAAAATCTGCAATCTGCTTCTGTGAAAATGTGCTCATGAATGCTCGGATGTGTGGTTTGTTTTTTTGTTTTTTTCACAACAGCGAGAGAGACAGAATGGACAGCAGTGGGGAGTAATGCTTTCACTCTGCCTACACACACACACACGCTTACACACACAGAGAAGCACACATATGTACGCACAAACATTTTGCACATGCACCAACCGTGGGCAGAAAGAATGGCTGATCATAGGATGAGGTCTCTGTGGACACTGGTGGCATCCAAACAGCGTGCAGCACCATGGAGCATGTCTCTCTCTCTCTCTCTCTCTCTCTCTCTCACACACACACACACACACATACACACCTCTTCCTCTCTGCTTGCTCTGCTATACAACACACTGCCTGTATTATGCCTATTAGAATTTACAGGCTATCAAAGTGATTTCTCCCTATCTTCACTGCACCCTACTTCATCTTTAGCCTTAAACCATATCTAGCCATCTCCCTCTCTTATCTATGAATTTGTCTCCAGGCATACGGCCTACGCCAAATACGCCTTTATCAGGCCATCTTTCCCTATAAATCTCTGCAAATATATCAGCCTAGTGTTCTTGTCGTTTCAAACACTGTTCCCGACTTGTTCCGATCTCAAATCTCCATCCCTCTCGACCTCCCTCCAGCCTCTGACAGGCCCATTTCCACACACTTGCAGAAATGTTTCTCCTTCAAGTAATAATTTCAAAGTCTGTCTGTAGAGCAGAGAGAAAGAGCGAGAGTTTGGAGTGTGTGTGTGTGTGTGTGTGTGTACGTGTGCAAGTGTGTTTGTTTTTTTATTTGTGTGTACGACATAGCCGCTGAATTGCCGGATGTTTCCCTGCAGGTGTGTAAGGGAATGGCTGCAGACTGTTTTAAAAGACCCCTGTCACACTTTTAAGAAAAGAGGAGGATAAGAGACAGAGAAGAGGAGAAAACAGCAAGAGTAGAAAGCGGCAGGATGGTGGCAGATAAGCAGGAAGGAAAAAAGCAGCGAAGGCGGAGATGGAAACATATTTTGCAATGAAAGATGAAGAAGGAGAAGGAGGAAACACACCAGGAAAGCTTCCAGCTGGAGATTAGAGTGCGATGCAGAGAGCGAAAGAAAGAGAAAGAAGTGGGTAACAAGAGCCAGGAGAGTGGGCGAGTGGCATCGTAGGAAAGAAAAGGCAGAGGAGAGAGGGAGTGGGACACGCACACACTAAATTTCCAGTGAAGAGGATGAAAGAACAAAGAGAATGAGGGGGAGCAAGCGTGAGAGAAAATGAAACTAAAGATCTTGATTAAGATTTAACCACCGGGTGGAAGCTTCAGAAAAGCAGCTCAGCTCTTCAAAGCATCACATTCAGGCCAACTTCAGTGCTAACCTGCAGGCCTGCAGCACAAAAACTCACCCTGTTCCTCCTAAAAGGTTCATCCTAACAGTTACAGATTATGAATATATCATGTTGCTGTAGGACACTGTCTTGTCAGCACAGAAGGCTTTGGCAATTACTTATCAGGGCAGCGTGGCTTTGGAGAGGGAAGAACATGTCTATTAGGAAAATCAATACTAATATCCACCACTGTCCACATGACTTCTCAGACAGATGCTCCTCTGTATCTTTATTAGTGGACACACGCCGAGGCTCTTGCTGGCTCCCATCACATTATGAAAAAAGGGAATAATTAAACGAGTCTCTGCTATTGATCTGTCATCATCTAGGGAGAGGGGGAAAAGAGGGATGGAGGGGGTAAGTAAGGACATAGATAAGTGGAGAGAGTGAGAAATAGTGTAGAGAGATAAAAGAGGACAAAAAAAGAATGCAGAAATGTGGAGTGAAAGAAAGCAGGAGATAAAGTTTGAATGGAAGATTAGGGTTGCGATCAAATAGTAACCTTCCCAAGCAAAAAAGACTAACTGAGTTAAGGAACAGAAACTGAGCCAGAAACAGTTATGCATTTATTTTGCCACTGCCCCTCCTCATCTGTGTTTTGGAGGACACAGAAAAGTTTGTTTATAACAAGATTGGACATTCTAACAATTCAACAATTATGTCTAAAGACATAACTAACATAACACAATAACTAAAATCAAATGTAATAATAAACCTTTGAGTTACATGACAAATCTTATACTTGTAGCTGGTAATTTTCCAATACATCCTTCTACAAGTCCTTCACAAACCTTAATATTTTTCTGGTTGAATTCAATTTGTACATAGATACATTAAGCCTTATGACAAACAAAAAAAAGTTAAAGAATAATTTTTTTGTGGTCACTGATTAAGGTATATTACCCTTTTATTAATGTTATTGTTTATTTATTATGTTAAGACACTTTATTTTTTATATTTAATTTGTTTATGCTGCATTCCAGTCAAGGTCGGAGGTCGGAATTTCCCGGTTGAAATTTCATACTTCCAACCTTCAAGCGTTCCAGGTGCACAACATCAAACAAAAAACATGGCTGACCGTGACAAACTTGAACCATGAACGCAATTTCCTCTACCGTGACTTCATGAAGAAGCATTTGTTTGACATCACACAACAATGCCAGCACCATGTAAGTGCACATTAGGCTACATTTCAATCAATAGGGGAGGGGGGTAGGATGTATTTGTAGACTACAGTATTGTATTAGACCAGTGAATGGAATATAAAGATACATTTCCAAGTATAAAAGTGCCGTAAAAATAATATGTATAATGGCGTCTCTTCATGCGTCGTTGTTTCCTCCTCTGTTTCGTTTATATATGCAAGGAGGCTGCACTGCTGAGAGTTCAATTGTGTGTACACTTGACAAAGAAACATAAGTTTGTCACAGTCAGCCATGTTTTTTGTTTACGTTTGATGTCGTACACCTGGAATGCTTGAAGGTCAGAAGTCGGAAAATTCAACTGGGGAAATTCCGAGCTCCGACTTTGATTTGAGCATTAGCACTGCGGTTGTCTTTTCCTAAGTCCTTCACATCTTTCCTTAACCTCATGACGTTTTCCATCAAGGTCAAAGAAAAGTGTTTAGGAAAAGTCATAGGACGTTTTTTTTTTTTTACTGTTTGACTGCAGCCAGAGAGTGGTTAAAAAGAGAATCGATGAGAAAAATTAAAGCGAGACAGAGCCACAGAGAGAATGACTGGGCAAAAAGAAAAGAGTCGTCTTCCTCTTCGACACGGTTTCTGCTCCGCCATTATTCTCAAAGCTAACTAGTTTGACATGAGACGTGATGCCTTAGTGAACACACACACACACACACACACACACACTGGCAGAGGCAGGGAGCAGCAGGGAAATACTCTTCCGGATTTGAGAGGTTGTTTGAAGAGGTTTTTTCCTGCAGGATTGAAAGAGGAACAGAAAGAGCTCAGAGTGACAGTCATGCTTTTGGATGGGTAGCTCCTGAAGGGGCTGAGAGGAGTTCAGTATTAAGTAATTTCAGTCCATTCGGTGATACAGAGATTGACCCACAGCTATCAATGATCATATACAGTCCAATAGTGTTAAAACAATTAGTCAATTAATCCATTAGTCGATTGACAGAAAATTAATTGTTTAACTAACTAATTATTAACTATTGATAACTGATAAATTGTTTCAAACATTTCTAAGCCAAAGTGCCAAATGTTTCACTGGTTCCTGCTCCTCAAATGTGAGGATTTGATGCTTTTCTATGCCATATATGAAACAACCAATATAAATATACCACCTTAGCCTCTAGGAAATTATAATTGGAATTTTTCCACTGTGCCCACTAGTGAAAAAAAGGGGACACAATAAAACTAAAATAACAAATAAAAACTCAAATGTGCACAAAGATTAAAGTTCCCCTCCAGACACGTTTTAAAGTATGTAAAAATACTCTGCTAAAATTAATATTTTGTTTAACAAAGTTATCCCACATAAAAAGTAAAAAAATAAATAAATAAATAAAAAGGGGCTGGAAGCACATCTACTCTTTCTCTCTCGTTGAGAAATTCTGGATCTCTGAATGCCCCGCCCACCACCGCCGCGTGTTAGGTTGACCGGTGCCGGTGAGAACATAGATGAGGGTTAGAAACATACATCCATGGTGAGAGAGTGGTGCACATCAAGATGGCTAGAGTTAGAGGAAACATTGGAGAGATTCAGCCATACATGTTTGAGCCTCAGTCAGACCCAGATGAGAAGTCTACTGTGCACCAAAATCGGCGACTAGCAGACGTATCAGAATGGTAAGCGTAGTTAGCCTTTTTTATTTGTTTATGTTGTTTGCTAGCTTGTTAGCTTGTAAATGGCAGTGGCTGACGCAGTATTAGTGGTCGAGAAACATTTAATAATATCTGCTACGATGTTACAGTGCATTCACATTGTTATTACGTAACGTTAGTAGATAGTAGAAGGAAACTCCAGGGTCCGGTTTACATCCAAAAACTGCACTCTACCATGTTTGCTGTCAAAAGTTTCACTACGCTAACTCAGTACAGAGTTTGCACTGACAAGTCCGCTCTGCGCTCTTCAGTAGAGGAATGTGAAAACACCTCTCTAGTGACAAACTTTGCACAGATTTACAGAGAAGTCAGTAAAGTCAAGGTCTGACATTTTAAGGGACATAAACATAAGAAAAACACATTTTTGAGTGGAGGGCTACTTTAAGTAATGACAAAATCAAACAGAAAGGAATGTCTGCAAATGCATGATCCTTAAATTGTCACCCATCTTGTATTATATACAATATACAAGATGTGTGGAAAATGAATGCCCAGACAAAAATAATCGCCCAATTAATCGATAATGAAAATAATCACTAGCTGCAACCCGACAGAAAAAAACATGTTCAATTGTGCAAATTTTTGTTTCTTTGTTTAATACATGTAGAGATGAATATATCTATCAACTGCATGACAACTGTGAACCAAGAGTCACTGACCTGGGCTCAGGCACAGGGATACATCATGCATTATTTGCAGCAAAACCAGAAGCACACACACATACACATAATCTTAGAGTCAGGTGACTTTTTTTAACAGTTGAACAGTCAGTGTGTTATTTAAAGTGTCAGATTGTTCTGTAACACAAACAGCAGCGCAGTGAAACAAACAGAAACACTGTCGAGTGTTTGAATGTCAGTGAAAGCAATGATAAATGTCCCCCATTTCTTATTTTTCTTATAGATTCCCTGGTGTTTTTATATTTAGCGGATAATTGAAGCTGTTCATCTTTCCTTCCTTCACACTGCAACAGATTATTTCTCAGAGGTCATAAACCAAACTCAGAGGTGTAGATTTACTTGGCGACACATGGTCGCCTCAGCTTGTTTGTTAATAATTAAGAAAAAAATAAATAAAAACGTATTGGACTGTGTCAGTAGATTAGTTATTTTCTGTTATTCTACCCCATTTTTCTTTTAAAGATTTGTTTTTGGGCATTTTGCCTTTACTGGACAGGGACAGCTGCAGATAGAGACAGGAAAGGCGGGAGAGAGGGGATGACATGCAGCAAAGGGCCCCGGGTTGGAATCGAACCCACTGCAGTAAGGACTCAGCCTTCATGGTATGCGCTACCAGGTGAGCTACCAGGCCGCACACTGCTGCCCCATTTAAAAGTTTTGTTGTTTTATTTAAGTCAGGCTTGAAACCGTTCCTGTAGGGCTAATTAGTGTATGAATATGTAGATAGAAATGACTAATTTGTTGTGTTTGCATAACGTCCACCCCCATGTTTATATTACACAGATACTATACAGGTTGGTATAGGAAGGAAAGATGAATAAAATTCAAATATAAAATTTTGACAAAAAACAACATAACTCTTTCCAATATGAAGCTAAAGTGTGTAGGTGTTTTTTATATTTGTTTTGTTTTACTCAATGGATTACTAGAACTATACTAACTATATGCTTAAAGGATGGCTTGCTTTCCCTGTACTCTTTATGTTCAGTAACTACTGAAAAAAATGTGATGTAAAATTTGCCATTTGCGCCTCATTTCAGCTGTCAGATTCATTTAGTTCAAGTGATGTGTGTCACTGCTGTCATAACTGTGCATACAAGCCTAACCATGTAGTCAGAGCTAAGTAGCTATCTATATTCACCATCTGCATTTCTCTCATTGGCTCCAGTATTACAAAGGCCTGAAGGCAAGCACAGGGCTGAGCTGTCTACGGAGATAAATTGCATGGAAAATGTTGTTTATCTTTGAAGAACTGAGCAAAGCATTTGCCTGCAAATGTTATGCAAATAAAGTATCTTTATTTATACAGTATATTGATTTTTTTATTTAATAAAATGCTCAAATATGGGTTTAATTTGCAACACTGAAAGATCAAACGCTGTCAGAGGATCTTAAATGACGGGCAGATTTTTAAAAATGGAAATGATGCGTCCTGTGAGTATAGACTAGAGTGTAAAGAAATCTGAGATGTGAGGTTGTAATATCACAATTCCATCATTACATGCTCATACGCAAACACATGCTTTGGGCATGGGATTAACTAGAACCCCTTTTCATGTTACCATGTGATTAATAAAGCTCTTTTGCTGTCCTAATTGGCCCTTTTGGTGCACTTCTTTTGATGTACAGGGATAAGAGAGAGGGGTGGAAACTAAAAAGCCTATTAAAGGAACAGGGCTCCTCTCCTCTCAGCTCTTTAGCCCTGCAGCAGAAACATTGAACCAAACATGCTCGCTCTCCAGCAGACCCACATACACACACAAACACACATTTATTTACATATAATGTGCCAGCCCCAAACTAAAACTCTACATGAAAGCTTCAAGCTTTTGGAATGATCTTAAAAGTAGAACAAGGCTATCTTATATGCAAAACTCACAACACAAAGAGATGTGAGGGTTCGAGAGAGCGAAAGAGACAGACGGAGAGAAGAGACAGAAACCCTGAGATAAACAGTAAAGGCAGATGAATAGCCATAGATCAAGAAGAGAGCAGTTTGGGGAATAGAAGAGAAAAACTTGAAGGGAGAAACACATAAAAGACAAAATGAGGAGGTGAAATGAGGTGAGAGTGAAGACAAAGAGAGGGAGAGTGAAAATTCATTTGACAGAGCGAGAGTACGGAGAAATGAAAATAGAGGCAAAAACAAATGGAGCGAACGGACAGGGAGATGAATGTGTCGGCAAGGTGCAGGTTTTGTACTTTATAACATACCCGCTGGGAAATATTTCATAGGAGCAAAGTAGTTTGTGCACAGTGACAGTGGATAAATTTCTTTTTTTGCCCCAGGTGAAGACAGATAGAGATAAATTCCTTAATGCCAACCTATAGCCATATGGGCTGGTCAGGACACTGGCTAATATCTCTGCTTTCCAACTTCTCTAGAAGAAAAGCTATGACTTTATGTAAGCCACAGCATCAGTTCAACTTCATTTAGTAAGCCACGCCAGAAGCAAAACACCTGCTTCTGTTTGTATAGCAACTTTCTTGAATTCATTTCAGTCAATACATCACTCTAAAGTACTCTGGATAGGACTGTAAATGGACTGCATTTGTTCAGGGCTTTTATACCAAAGCTCTGTAGCCTACAGTGTGCCTCTCATTCACCATGCACGGCACAGGCCAGGGGTCTCATTTATAAAAAGTGCATAGGATCCATACTAAAAGTGTACGTGCACAAAGGCCGAAAAATTATTGTGATTTATACAACCGTGGGTACGCACACCTGCAGGAAACTTTCTCTTTATAAATCACAGTCCACCTGGAAATGTGCGCACGTGGATCATATCCAGCTCTCTACACGCCCACGTTCAACCATAAATGGTTAATGCTAAGCACCACGTGAACACTGATGCATATAAATGAGCCTGCATACGGTGAATCATGGCAACAAAAACCGAGAGGAAGACGAAAAAAAAATTATTTTTCATTCATTCTTTTTTCTGACACAGAAATGGAGGCGCTTGTGAGGTGGAGGTTAGACAGCACGTAGCTACTGTTTGATGGCCACAGCAGCCGGGTCACAAACAAAAGGAAATGCAGCGAGTTTAAAAGAATTAGATTATTTTCAAAGGGGGCTTCAGGCAGAAGGGTAAACATTATATATTGTTGATCATATCAAACACACACCTATCTGTTAATTCCCTCTGGCCGGTTGCCAGAGACCCCAGAGTGGTTAGTAGTCTGGCGCGGTTCCGTCGGATTGGTCTGTCTAATGCTGGACCCAGTTCAGCACGTAGATCCAAGAGCACGGTTCTAGGGAATCTAAATCGGCGTGTTAGCCAGTCATCGTCATGGGCCAGGAAATCTTCGTTGTCCCTGAACACTCGTTCCCTCCCGATCCGTCATTCGCGTTGTCCTCCGCAGTGGCACCGTATCCAACATGCAGCATTAGGCACGAGTGTCACCGCAGTCTTTATATGTTTACAGCAATCAGACTGATTACTAAACCAAAATGATCGCATCAATCAGTGGTATCCCCCATCTTGGGATATCATTTGAAGATGGAAGTTTGACAGGTGAACACATTTTTTTTCTGTGGGTTTTGTTATGCTTGGCCTGCATTATGTGCGAGAGCTGTCACTGGCTTTATTTCCAGACTTTGCTAATTTACACATTCCATATGTGCAGGTGGTGAAGATGTGCCTGGTGAGTGGAGGAGAGGAGTGTGTGTGCGCCACCGCGGTGTCTCAGTGCGCACTGTGCGCCTGACAGCACAGTCGTGTTCACTACAGCGATTTTACACACAAACTATATAACAACTAAAATCGTACTTGGTGATATATACACAGTGTTAGAAGATATTATTAAAAACTACTGAAGCTGAGACGGTGAGATAGTTATGGCTCACTACAAGTGCAAGATGTTTGGTTTGAATGTTTATGATAACGTGGATCTATAATTAACGTTTGATATTAAAAGTGTGAGAGGCATCATTATACAATCTGGCTTCAATTCACCGCCTCACCATCTGCGTCGCCAATTTCCCTTGTCTCCAAAATGTTCATAGGCATGGGTCAGAGTTTACTTACAGGTGCGCATATTTCCCCGTCAAGTTTGTTTTTATCACAACCTTTGGGAAGTGGCGTACGCCTCTTTCAGGCCCCTTTGTGTGCGTACGCAACGGTTATAAATGAGACCCTCATGGAGAGCGATTCGGGTTTAGTGTCTTGCTCAAGGATACTTTGAAATGCAGACAGGAGGAGCTGGGGATCAAACCACCAGCCCTGCCATTAATACCTGATTTGCTCATCATCATCGACCTCATGGAATAATTGACATGCCTGTCATTCTGAAGCAGCTGTCCAACATTTTTGACCTGTCTCCCCTTAAGATGAAGCTTTAATACAGTGTATATCAAGCCACAAATGATTTTCCCTTCCCAAATCTTTCAAATTTGAATAATTTTTAGAGAGCGGAGAAAAAAAAAAGCACATCAGCTGAACCTCAGCCTTGACAAGATTGAGCTGCTCTTCCTTTCAGGGAAGTTATCTCCCGTCCACGAACTCTCCATTACGATTGAGAACTCTGTGGTGTCCCTGACTTGGACTGTAAGGAACCTGGGTGTGATACTGGATGACTAGCTGTCCTTCGCTGCCAACATCGCTGCGACAATCTGCTCCTGCAGATTCATCCTGCACAACATCAGGAGGATGCGTCCGTTCCTTACCCAGGAGGCGGCACAGGTTCTGGCCCAGGCTTTTGTCATCTTGCGCCCACACTACTGCAACATGTGCCATCCGACCTCTGCAGCTCATCCAGAATATAGCAGCTCGGCTGGTCTTCAACCTACCCACGTTCTCCCACACTCCACCGCTCCTCTGCACCCTACACTGGCCACTCATATCTGATTCAAGACCCTGGTACTTGCCTGCCGTGCTGCGAATGGTTCAGGCCCATTCTACATCCGTCTAACCATACACCCCAGCCCGTCTACTACGTTCTGATACTGCCGGTTTGCTTACGACTCCCTCACTGCAAGGAGGGCCCAGCTACTGCTCAACAAAATCATGACTGTTTGAGGTCCTGGCTCCACAATGGTGGAACGAGCTCCCCATTGACATCAGGACAACAGAAACTCTACACATCTTCTGTCGCAGACTGAAAATTCAGCTGTTCAGATTGTTTCTAAATGTAGCACATGATGCAGTTCAACATATTTGATGAAGTTGATGTATCTGCATGATTCTTGTCTTGTGCAGTAGAACACACCTTCCTACAGGTTTGGACACATAAACTCCACAATATTCCAGATAGGAGTCAGCTGTAGGTCAGGCTAAGAATGAAAAGATCTAAGGAGCTCTGTAAACCAGTTTTATATGTGATAAATACATCTGTATTATTTAATCATCCTATGTAACTGCACTGTATTATATGCAGAGGGGCCTGTTTTTGTTCTTAAATCAGATTAATATTTGCAAAATGTGGTCTTAAATTGTTTAACTGATGAACCATCAACTGCAAAAAATAAAATAAAATGACCCTATAGTACATTTGCTGTCTGCTGTGATCTCTTACATTTGAATGATAAAGTTCAGATAATGATTTCCAAACCTAAAATGTGATTATCCAAGACTACCAGTCATTGTTTTGCACGTGACAAGTCTGAAGTCTTAGCTATGAAGTCCTGAGTCAAGCCCCAAATCTTGAACTAACACAAGTCCAAATACTAAACTTTGTGTTTTGAGTCCTAAACAAGACATTATACACATTTCGCTATTGCCATTTAAAATTTTTAAACGAGTAAAAGTTAGGGTTAGTTAGTTGCACACTGTCTTTTGTTGACAGCATAGTCTCAACATCTAAAATGTGATAGTCTGAGGTATCATCTGTTGTCTGCTGGTCTGAACTGGTCAAAATATCTGTTCTTGACAAAAAATTAAAGATATGACACACATGCACACTTTTTTGTAGCAATTTTTAATCTTAGGAGGATATCAAGTCACTGTCAGGAATGGTAAAGGGGAAGCCCAAGTGATGTCACAAGCCATCGTAGTCAAGCCTTGATTTGATTTGTCTAATCACATCTAAATTCATCAGATTCAAGAGTTGGACTTGAGTCTGTCACAAGTCCACACCTCTGCCTTGTATCTAAAATATTTTGTTCTGTATTCTAAGTTAACTTTGGGTCCATCCCAGCTGGTCGTTGCGACCAATGATGGGCCAACCTTCCACGCAAAATGAGTCCTGCCCTGCTTCCATTAGGCCACTTTTTATAACACTGCAGCAGATGGTGAAACACACACACACATTCACTGTCACTCACACTGCAGCCCCCTGAGGAGCAACCTCGCCTCCACTCTCAACTTTTCTTAATTTTTTTCTCCCAATTTTACTCATCTGTCGCCTCCTTCCTCACACCCTAACAGTGCACACTTCAAAGTGGCTGCTATTTAGAGGTTACCCTAACTAGAGGAGAGCTTTTCTTGGACAAAAAACTGGCTAAAAATACATCTCAGTTGCTTCGTAAACATTGTTGCCTTCCCGAACTAGTAAATGGGTTGCGCTCTAAAATGGAAGAGGACAACACGGACGAGTTTCTGACACATTTTCTCTGTTGTCTCAGTAATCTTTCTATATGTTTCATACATTAGGCTACAGAAAATATCCACCTTGAAAATGTGCCTCAAGTATCTGTTGAGCACAGATCTTAAGTAACTGCTGAGAGCTGTTGCCATGCAATGAAATGAGGCGCAGGTCGGGAATTAAACTAAACAACCCACGCAGGATGCTATATATGCCTGTATTTCAGAAAACCATTTATAGGGTCTCTAAAGTGTTTTTACAGCTATCTTCAAATACTCCGTGTGGTCTGACTGTAGTGTTTGACAGGTATAACACAGAAAATATATACAGCTGAAAGGCATTTTCCTAAGGGACTTACACAACATTCACAGCACATAATTTACATCACTTACATCGCCTCCACAGTTTTTGTCACAGCATATTTAACACAGCTTGTTTTACATGATCTCACTGTGTAACTTAATGGTCCAATAAGGAATTTCTACATTTTTCTGCATCTTTTCCTACATATAGTGACAGTGTGGTAAAACATGATCCACCTCCTGTTTTCTGTCTCTTCTGTCTGTGTGATGCAGCTCTGTGTCTGCTGGTGATAACCATCAGACTTGAGGTCAACAGACACAGGACAGACCATGGCCAAAGGCTGACGGATTACACCACACTGATTTACTGCGCACATAAACACACACCGCTGCCACAGCCGCCACACAACACACACACAAAAACATATGCCCCCTTACATTTTGAATTATGTGCATAAATATTTTCATGGACAAAGCTGCACACATTTATGTTTGTGAACACATGCACACATTAGCATGCATGCAAGTGTCCGTGCCAGTTTCCTCCTGTCAAACAGTAGCAGAGCAGACAGGAAGCAGGTTGGTTTGGAGAGCAGACGGGTAAATACCATCACCTTTTATAGACATGCCCAATGGCACAGCTGCGCGTGTACACACACACACACACACACACACACACACACACACACACACACGTTTCCTTTTTCTATTCCTAAATCCACAGGACAGATGGCCTGGAAGATTGCATCATAAACCAATAATGATTGACTTTTTTTTTTTGCCAACTTTACATTGCTGCTCCGTATAGGTTGAGCTCATTCCCATAATGCACTTCTTGTGCAATATTCATGATTCTGAGAGCAAACATACATGACTCCGTCATTAAGGCACAAACACGCAGCATGACAGGTGCTCCTCTCATATGACAGCCACATGCATGTGCTCACAAGAAGAAGAAAACACACACACCCTGAGTGTGTTTGAGGGACAAATTTGATCTTTTAAAAAAAATTAATTCTTACCTCTGCGGTAGTTGACCTGCTTGGTTTGCATGGAAAAGGTTCCCACCACAAGACCCATGTTGACTTCTGGCCGCAGACAGGTTGTGTGTGCTCGTGTGTGTGTGTCTGTCTGCCTATAATCAAGGTGTGCTAGTGAGTGTGCGTACAGTAGGTGTGTGTGGTGTAATTAAGTTAGTCCATCAGCCAGCTGTATGTGTAGAAGTACAGATATCACTTCTCATGCTGCCTCGCAACCCACACAGCTCTCCTGCTTCTGCTCGAGGGTGTGTGCGTGCGTCTGTGTGACTGAGTGAGTGAGAGAGAGTGAGAGGATGTGTGAGTGAGAGAGAGTGTGAATGAAATAGAGTGCGCACATGCACTCTGAAGCTACCTTTGTCTACGCTGTCACTGGAGCTGCCTATTTTACATCCCCTCTATGTCTCTCTACCATGCACACCCTCCCTCTTCCTCTCTCTCTATCCTCTCTCTCTCTCTCTCTCTGAGTGTGTCCCCTGCCACCAGACTGTCATTCCATCAATTCCTCTGTGCCTCTTTATGTATCTGCCTCTCTCTGTCTCTGCTTCTTTCTGCTCCCTCTTCCCCTCCTATTCGTCTCAGTCGCTCTCTTTGTCTGTCTAGTGGGGAAAGAGGGATTGCACACTGTTGCACAGGAAAAGACAGAGACAGAGGGATGGAGAGGGAGAGGGGGGTATGTGTGTGAGAGAGAGAGAGAGAGAGAGAGAGAGAAGAGGAGGACAAAACTCAAGGGAGAGTGAGAGAGAGGAGGAAAAGGGAATGAGAAAATGACGAGGAGGAAGAGGAGGAAAAAAGGGGGAGGAGAAGAGAAAGAAAAGACAAATTAGGAGGATTCACAAACGGCGGGGGAGGCAAAGTGAGGGGGGGAGAGGGTGGGAGGGAAGGGGGTGAAAAAGAGAGATAGAGAGAGATGAAGAGTGCAAGAGGTGAGGGGAGATAAGGGAGAGCTAGACTGATCCGTCCCCTTTTGCTATTCAGTAGGCAAACGGTCTGACTGGAAAGTGTATTTGCTGCTTTATCTCTACATGCACGAGTCTGACAGGTGGTGTGTGTCTGTCTCTATGTGTGTGTGTGTGTGTGTGTGTGTGTAATTAATCTGCTAGAGGGTGGGTCACAGACAGAGCCCTGTACATCTGACACCAATACATTTGCAGCCACCTCGCATATGTCAGCGCCGGCATCAACGCGCCGTATCAGACATGTTTTTGCTATTGAGTCTGCTGATAAATCCATCAGCTACACACAGATACACAACCAGGCCACACACCCTCTATGACAATACAACCAGGGGAGTGACGCCAGTCCACAACACAGTCCATCTCACACATGTACTCTTCTGTCAATCACTCTTAACCCCTTGCTGCCATCCATGTAACACCCTGCTGTTGAGATTGGCGGGCTGCACTGACGCCACCGACTGCAGCCCCTATTGAAATTCCTCACGTGGCTTTAGTTAAGAAAACAATTTACAGCCAAGCCATGGCTGTGGCTGAGCTGAGGCCATCAAGGCCAATGATAAAGCCATTAGGCCATGGCATTCATTAAAAGCTACTGGCTGCAGTAGCCTGCACGCTTGAGGATCAATGCAGAGTAAAAAGAAGAGAGGCGGAAGGAGGAGGTGTGAGAGACTGAGGTGTAGAGTGGAAGAGAGAAAGAAAAAGAAGAAGAGAAGAAAGGCAAAGAGAGGCAGATAGACAAAGAACACACACACATACACCTCCTCTTTCAGTTTTTCTAGCTCTGCAGAAAGAGACGGATCTGACAGCAGCCTCTAATCAAAACCAAACACTAACAAACACATTTCACACACAACCACAGATGTACATGCACACATGCACAAACACCCACTGGTTACAACAAGAGTGGCAATATATCAACAGAGAGAAACAGGTGCGACACACAGACATGCTGATTAAATTCTGAAAGCTTGGCTGAATAGACGAGATAAGGGAGCATGATTTGCTGTAGTGATGATGTTTAAACTTCAGTGGAGGGGTTACATACATAAACAAGCTTTGGTTGATCAAACACTTTGAAAATCCACTGGATAAACTGAAAACCCCCACAGTGGAAAAACTGGAAAAATAGGCTGTTTTGATCAGTCTCTGCAAAGATGACATTTTCTAAATACCGGGTTTTCAAACAGCACTGAATGAACTTATTTGAAGGGAACAGAATCCAATCAGTGAATAAATACTACAGAATAGAAAAGAGTAAAATAGAAAGTTCATCTATGACCTTGGTAACAGCAGATCACAAACAAATCTGAAGAAGAACCCTGAATTCCAGAAGCCAGTAGGCACTCCAAGAAAACAAGGGGTTACACTAAAAGATATCATTCCTATCACTTTAATTTTAGGATAAATAGATTTTTGGATCTGAAATGAAGTCCCTGTTTCTTAGTTTCTAGGCTTTAGCAAAAATTGATGAGAATTGACATACTGTTTGAGTGAAGGACATTCATTCTTGAACTTGGGAACTCCAGCCGTATCCCACAAGCTTCTTCAGCAAATGAAGCTGACCAACGTACAGAACTTTGGTCAGTGATAAGTGGGATCTCTGCGTACGGTCTAAAGATAGGACAACCCTCGAGAAGAAGACTTGGGTGGTAGCATCACTCGCAATAACTGTTGTGGGCGCTACATCAATGAAATGGCAAGGACATTGGGTAACAGAGTGAAAGAGCATTGGAAACAGACAACATTGGCTGTCTGTGAACATCAGACCAAAAGAGGTCACAACATCGTTTGGGAAGGGACCAGGAGTCAGTGGACGGACAGAGAAAGATCAAGGAGAACATTCCCATTCAAGTTCAGAGACAGCGTTTACAATCTCACCCCGACTGAAATTTCTTACTTAGGTCATATATTCCATTTGCTAAAGAAGACTGTGGGTTAATGCAAAAATCAAAACAACTAAATACGCTGTTTGTCATTGTCCTCCAGAACTACACATACAGTATAAACATTTTCTGAATCTATCGGCAAGACGACATCATTCATCGCTGCCTTCCAAAATGGTTACAAATCACAATTGCAAAACTAAAACCGTTTTCTGATCTTACACAGGTATAGTTAAGCTTTGGTTAGGCTTAGCAGAAAAACGACTTTGTTAGTGTGATGAAGGCCGTGTTCATGTGTAACGTATATACAGTATACTCCGTGCCTCGAGTTTTATATTGGCGGTGTAAATATACTCAGTTGGGCTGTATTAGTATAAAGCCTGTTGGCAGTATGTTACAGTGCCTTGCGAAAGTATTCGGCCCCCTTGAACTTTGCGACCTTTTGCCACATTTCAGGCTTCAAACATAAAGATATGAAACTGTAATTTTTTGTGAAGAAACAACAACAAGTGGGACACAATCATTAAGTGGAATTAAATTTATTAGATATTTCAAACTAACAAATCAAAAACTGAAAAATTGGGTGTGCAAAATTATTCAGCCCCCTTAAGTTAATACTTTGTAGCGCCACCTTTTGTGGGATTACAGCTGTAAGTCGCTTGGGGTATGTCTGTTATGCACATCGAGAGACTGAAATTTTTGCCCATTCCTCCTTGGAAAACAGCTCGAGCTCAGTGAGGTTGGATGGATAGAGCATTTGTGCACAGCAGTTTTCAGTTCTTTCCACAGATTCTCAATTGGATTCAGGTCTGGACTTTGACTTGGCCATTCTAACACCTGGATATGTTTATTTTTGAACCATTCCATTGTAGATTTTGCTTTATGTTTTGGATCATTGTCTTGTTGGAAGACAAATCTCCGTCCCAGTCTCAGGTCTTTTGCGGACTCCATCAGGTTTTCTTCCAGAATGGTCTTGTATTTGGCTCCATCCATCTTCCCATCAATTTTAACCATCTTCCCTGTCCCTGCTGAAGAAAAGCAGGCCCAAACCATGATGCTGCCACCACCATGTTTGGCAGTGGGGATGGTGTGTTCAGGGTGATGAGCTGTGTTGCTTTTACGCCAAACATAACGTTTTGCATTGTTGCCAAAAAGTTCAATTTTGGTTTCATCTGACCAGAGCACCTTCTTCCACATGTTTGGTGTGTCTCCCAGGTGGCTTGTGGCAAACTTTAAACAACACTTTTTATGGATATCTTTAAGAAATGGCTTTCTTCTTGCCACTCTTCCATAAAGGCCAGATTTGTGCAGTATACGACTGATTGTTGTCCTATGGACAGAGTCTCCCACCTCAGCTGTAGATCTCTGCAGTTCATCCAGAGTGATCATGGGCCTCTTGGCTGCATCTCTGATCAGTCTTCTCCTTGTATGAGCTGAAAGTTTAGAGGGACGGCCAGGTCTTGGTAGATTTGCAGTGGTCTGATACTCCTTCCATTTCAATATTATTGCTTGCACAGTGCTCCTTGGGATGTTTAAAGCTTGGGAAATCTCTTTGTATCCAAATCCGGCTTTAAACTTCTCCACAACAGTATCTCGGACCTGACTGATGTGTTCCTTGTTCTTCATGATGCTCTCTGCGCTTTAAACGGACCTCTGAGATTATCACAGTGCAGGTGCATTTATACGGAGACTTGATTACACACAGGTGGATTCTATTTATCATCATTAGTCATTTAGGTCAACATTGGATCATTCAGAGATCCTCACTGAACTTCTGGAGAGAGTTTGCTGCACTGAAAGTAAGGGGGCTGAATAATTTTGCACGCCCAATTTTTCAGTTTTTGATTTGTTAAAAAAGTTTGAAATATCCAATAAATTTTGTTCATGATTGTGTCCCACTTGTTGTTGATTCTTCACAAAAAATACAGTTTCATATCTTTATGTTTGAAGCCTGAAATGTGGCAAAAGGTTGCAAAGTTCAAGGGGGCCGAATACTTTCGCAAGGCACTGTAACAGATTCAAGGTTATGCTAGCTTAGCATTTGTAATTAATTGGAAGTGTACTAACTGATAACACACTATTTTACCTATAATTAAAACCAAATGACATGTTCTTTCCTGGAAACTTGTTAGGAATTTATCAGGAATCTCCGTAAAATAAAGCGTTACAGAAAAAAGCGAGTAAATGAACCTTGAGGTTAGGATATTTTATCACGCATATCCAGATCTGCTGCAAATCATCACCAATATCTCTTTTCAAGGAATCAAATTCAAGTGCTGACAAACACAAAAAGACAAAGTAATTGAGGCATTTACGTCCTAGTGGTTTAAACAAGGAAACCAAAACAGCTTTGCAGACCTGCACTTGCAGTGCAATAACACTAAACAGCAACAGGTTCATCACATTAGGCCAAGCGCCAAACTCTTCCAAGACATTAAGCCTGACATCGTCTGTTCTGCTACTCAGTCCTGTCCAGGGTGCTGTGGATCATTCTGAGTGCCAGCCTACCTCTCTCTCATCATTTATTAACCATTACACAATGGACCTTTTACTAGATTGAGATGGCTGCCTGGATGAATGGATGGAGGGTAAGGAAAGAAGAAGGATGGAGTAGACTATCTATGGAATAGTAAAAAGGGGGAAAGGTAGAAAGCATTTGACAGCAGAAAAAGAAGGCGTTGACAAGCACAGGAAATGTGGTGAGAAGACAGTGAATAATAAATTGGCTGGGTAGTTGCTGCCCACTCTTATCAGATGAAGGCTGGGTGGAAACTGTCATAGTGATGACCACACAGAGGAGATGAGATGAGGGCAATGAGAGCAGAGAATTGGGAGGGGAGGGAAGAGAGAGCGAGTGAAAGAAATGAGACAGGGGGGCAATAACTATAGGAAGGGAGGAGAAGAGAGCGAGACAGATGAAAGTGGAGAATTTGGAGGGCAAGATAGATGGGGGAGGTTAGTGAGGGATAAGGAGACGGTGGGGAGAAGCGAATGAGAGCTGCGAATTGGGAGGACAGAGTAGATGGAGGGGAGATAGGTGAGGAGGGAAAGAAGGTGGGAGGGGGTAGATGGAATGAGGGAGCGAGGGAGTAGAAAATAACAGAAACAAGATGGCGGGACAGAACAGAGGGAGGAAGACAGAACAGAGAGATGGGAGTACAAGGAAGGACGAGTGAAATCTGCACCTGGACGCTAACTGGCTCAAACGGGCTCAGTGTCGTCGGAGTCATCAGAGCAAACAGATTTATTTAATGGAGTGAGGAGTGGAAGAGACAAGCTCAACGATCCTGACAGGACATGAGGTGTGACGCTGCTGAGATTCCTGATGCAAAAAGTAAATCACATGACAGTTTTCCTCTAACAAAGCCAAACATGTGTCAGCTGCTCCCACATAGACAACAAACCACAGAGTCCAAGCTGTGCAACAAGGCCTGACTGCAATCAGTGTGCAGCAAGTGAGTAAACACTGACAAAATCATTTTGCCTCTAGAATGGCATGGTGCTGCTTCAAGTGCTGATACATATCATCATCACTTAAAGGATCGTTTCACTAAAATTACAAAAATAAATAAATACCTCTATTAGTATCAAGTCATGCAGATAGTCTTGGTTTTGTTTGTCCAGGGTCCATATCTGAGATTTCTGCTGCATAAACCAGTACGATGGAGGTGAATGGAACTTCCCTAGTGGTGCACTGACTTTTTTTTATTCACCTGGGATATTTCTTTAGTATAGAACTGAAATGAATAGTTGATTAATTGGTTAGAAAATTAATCAGCAACACTTTTGATAATTAATCGTTTAAGTCATGTATTAAGCAAAAATGCAAAAGATTCACTGGTTCCAGCTTCTCAAATATGAATATTTATTGGTTTCTATGATTGTACACTGATTATCTGTGGGATGTGGACTGTACTCTATAATCAATATTTTTACCCTGCAGTTCACCTCAGCTCTATAGAGCATTTGAGCATTGTTTTGGTTTTACTGCCTCAACTTTACTGTTTTGGTTAAACCCACTGTAGGCTACCTGTTCAGCACCAAGTGGCTGGCAAACAAAGTCAGCTGGGTAACATGGTGGAGCATTTTGCAGCCAGATATTTCCCTCAGGAGTTGGTGGAGACCAAACAGACCAAAACCCACAAACTAAACTAAATATTGGACTTACATTAGCCAGGAGCCTGTACCACGAAGCGAGATTAGTGTTTTATCCAGCTATCTTTGGGCTTAACTCGGGTTCTCCGGTATCATGAAGCTAGATTACCATGGTAACTAATGCTGCACGGATAACCTGCTCCGGGGCAGGTTAAAGGTCAAACCGTGCCTCTGACCAATCAGATCGCTGCAAAAATTTAGTCATCATTCCTACAGGATCCCGACATGGACAAAAGAGTTTACAATAAAGTGACAATTAATACAGATCAATAGATATTTTTGTAGATCAGACGAATCGCTTTGCTTTTCCAGGCTTTCCATTTCCAGCAAACAAACTTCTTCTAACAAACGTTGGGATAGTTTACCACACTAAATATATAATGACAATTACAGCTGCGATTTTAAATGCTTAAAGTTTCTTTCATTCCCCTTCAGGAGGACTCGTGATGTCGATGCTTTTATTGTACTCGCTTATTCCATTACTGCAGCTCAGAACAACATGAAGCGACTTTGTGATGATAATTGGAAATAAAAACTATCCCCCCTGTTGTCTTTTAAAAGAAAAATAATCCACATATTGTTAAATAGCTCCTATGAATCACCGTTTCATCTCATTTCATGTTAAGTAGCCTCCTTCATTCGAGGTTCTGATGATGTCACTCCGCCTCTTTCACGTTAATGCGCTCGTAGCCGGATTAGAAAACCAATTAACTGAGCCAGTTCATAACTCACTTAGTGATATCCAGGTTCACCAATGTGAGGCTCTCTGAGGCCAGATAAAAGCCAGACTAAATTGAACATGCTTTGTTGTACAGCCTCCAGGTGGAAAGAAACATGACTACAAAAGTGTGATAAAGTTGCTCCATATCTGCTGGATGTGTAAGAAAGCAGATGTTTGCTAACAAGTTCGTCATATCAACTTAAAAGGTGAGGATATGACAGTATTGTGTTTACAGCTTGGGCTCTGGAAATTTATGACAGGAATGTTTCATTATTTTCAGACATTTTGTGCCCAAACAATTAATCAGTTAATCTAGAAAATATAAGGCAGATTAATCATTAATCATGAAAATAATCTTTAGTTGCAAGTAACATCTCTTTGGCACAAAATAGTTCAAATGAAAAATGTTCACAGTGAGGTCTCTGTAAATGATCCAGAGTAAAGGGGACCAGGCCCGGAGCCATGAGAGGTCTAAGGGGGCTTAGCTCCCTCAGTTGTATTTTTTGCCCCCTCTGTTTAAGCTTCATGTCTCTATAGAAAAATAGTGAAAACAACACAACTTTTGGCGAGATACATGTGACTATCGCTTAGCTGTTGTTTCAGAACCACAGACAGCCTGTTTGTTGTGTGTAGGCGACAGGGAAGTGAAGGGACAGACATGAGAGAGACTTGCAAAGCACAAAGAGCTGTTTCTACGCAGAGAATCGTTCATAAATTCAAACAATATGTAGCGCTCTGCTAGTGCTAAGTTCTTAGGTGAGTGCTCTGATCAATAAATGTATTCTTTGATTTTGAAACAGTAGCCTTATGTTGTTGTTATTTAGCCTTTCTGAGGCTATTGCATGGTTAAATCAATTAATTTTATTTTATGAAAAATGCCCCCTCAGTCATTTCATCCTGGCGCTGGGCCTGAAGGGGAGACATATTGCTGATACATTTTTTGCCATGCTAACTATACTAGCTGCAGCTGTACTTTAGTGCTAATTAGCAAATTAGCATGCTAACACACAAAATTAAGATAGTGATTATGGTATTACATTATACCTGCTAAACATCAGCATATTATCATTGTCATTATGCTGATGTTAGCATTTAGCTACTTCCTCACAGGGCCGTTAGCATGGCTGTAAACTCTTAAGCCCCACGTTAAATGTAATTTTTCAAAAAGCACCACAAACAAAATACCAGTCACAGAAATCTCAGAGACAGGTATATCAAAGCTGGGACAAATTAAACCAAAACTATGTGTGTGGCTACATAAGAAAGAGTGAGAAAATCTACTTTTTCATACCGTAATTTAGCTGTGTTGACCCTTTTACTGATTCAAAACAAGATGGCTGGTCAACAACAGACTGATCAGTGGTAACAATGTTATATTTGATCGAACAGGGGCCTGTATTGGCGAGTCTGTACTGTCTTGAGCTTTCTCTACATGACAACAGTCTATTTCCCTCCTCAAGGCCACGGCTGCTTTTTTTTCTGTCTCACAGTGAATCTCTCAGAAAGATTTACTGCTGTACGCCACCCACATACTTTATGTCACCTGTCAAGATGTGAAAAACTCCACTTTGCGGCCACCATCTAACCTACTCCCTCTGGTCGATACAAAGATGACACATTTCACAGAGCTCTTTAAAACCCGGTCAGATGTAGGTGAACTTGCACGGGACATAAACCAGTAAGAAACACACTAACACCAGGGTTTGTATAAATATTTACTTTTTTTTACCATGAATTTTTTACAGACAGTATCACCTTGCCTGTGGGTGCTGCTGTACTCAAGCCCTGTCACCCTCCACTACTATTCCTGGACACAGACAGTTCTTCTTCAAAGGTGCAAATGAAAATGCAATTTACATTTTTGTTAAACGCAGCAAAGTCTTAATTCTTCACCTAAAGTACTCCAGTGGTTTCTGTGAACTGAATACAAACACCTCTGTTGACTCTCCCCCTCTGTGTCTCTCGTTTCCTCCCTCCTCAGCAGATGAGAGTGATGGAAGTGTTAATTATATGCAGCTTGGGGATTGATTACAGTGTTGGAGGAGGAAGAACGGTGTCTCCTCCCCTGAGAGCCTTTTCCATAAGAATTATTATGCATTATATTTTGTATTAAACATGCACTGTGTTCCCTATGGCACATTAAAAGTGATATGACAGCATTTTGGAGCTAAGCAGTGGTACACACACACACACACACACACAGTAAACTGGTAAAAGCACACACACTCATATCCACATCAAAGATACATGTGCTTACTCACATATGCACATACACACACACTTTTCCACCCTCTCGTTTTTCTTTCTTTCCTGCTCTCTGTTCTCATCTACTCATCCATCCTACTTTCCATCCTTCTCTTCTCTGAATACAAAAGTGCAGGCAAGTCCCCCTGACTCAAAGAAGGGGGAACCTGAAGCGAATATCCAATGAAATAAAAAGAAAGGTGCTGCTGAATATTTCATTAAGCAATAATGACGAACACCTGAGATCTGAGTCCTCGTGGCTGATGCTGGTGAACCCCGCAGTTTGAAAATCCACCTCGGAGTACGTCATCATTCATCAGCCATCAGAGGAAGAGCTGCTTCATCAGCAAGCACTTTGAGATGCTGAATATTTAATGCTTCATTTGGTTAAGACTCAACTTCACTTTTGTTCTGATCTGCCCTGACAATGTGGGATTACAGTGATGGTGAGAAACTAGGAAGAGGAATCTGACGCCCTCTACTGTGCAGTCTGAGAAAAACACAAATGGGAAGAAAAGAAGCACAAAATACTGAGTTTTGGTCAAAAATGTAAAATTTTGACATTTAAATAAGACCCTTTAAATAATAATTAATACCCAGATATTGTGATCCACATTAAAATTCAGGACAGTGGTGTTTTACTGTTGTAAGCTAGCTTTTTCCCCCTTTTGGACATGAGCTTGAGCCGGTAAACATACAGGAGGAGAAGGATGATTTAGATTGCACGTTCCTCCTATTCCCAACAGAAGAGCGCTTTGAAGACTGAGAGGAGTCAGCACATTTTAAGTTTCTTGTTTTGTTCCTCCAGGAAAGTTTCCTCTGAAGGGGGTTTGTTTCTGATTACCAAAGAATCCCCAGGGGCAAATGTAGAAAAGTTTGAGTAGATTTCAGAAGATCAGAGTTAATTTTGAAGACATTTTTAAATAGTGTGAGGTGGTGAAACAGACAAACAACGGGATGCAATACAGGTCATGAGTTGGATTTAAACTAAAATGAGATTCAAGTAGCTGGAGGATTCCTTGCCTTTTACTCTGGCTGGAGAAAAGATGGGATTAAGTTTTCTGTATTTTGCTGTGGATTTTCAGCCAAAGACAGTTCTGATTGCTGATAGCTGCCATCAGGTGCCATCACATGTGCCCAGACCACAACAGAGCACACTGTTGTGCATCCAGGCAGGTTGGATTTGTATGCCAGTGGGAAGCACCTGAGGGCATGCTGCCCGGATAGGATAAGTGAAATCATGCATGCTGTTTACAGCCTGGAACTGCATGACAGGATGTTTACAGGGTTTTCAGAGATGACAGGAAGCTGAAGAGAAGTTTAAGGCTGAAGCAGCGCAGAGAGTGACAGACAGTCAGAGATGAACTAAGAGGAAAAGCAGTGTGATGAAAGGGATTTGGTCTAATCAGTCTGCAGCTAGAAGAAGTGAGCAGAGCTTAAAAGAGGTCCGGAAACTCCAGCATGAGATTTCTGTGAAGTAGAAGCAAACAAATCAGAAGTGCAGCTAGTGTGGTTATGTTTTAAGATTATTTACTGATATTCTTGTCTTTAATACATAGTTGGTACTAGAGATTGACAGGAAACATGGAGGATAAATGGCTCTCGCTACATTGAAGCAGGAAGTGTTCAGTGTCTCAGACTGATACACAGAACAACCTTACTGAGATCTTTTCAACATGATTTTATTTTGGTCTGTAAATAATTACTCTATTAAAATGTATAAGTACATATATATATACATGGAAATGTTATATTTGTACATTCAATTATTTATAAACATTTTTAAACTTACATGTGCTGCACATTTTTGGTTCCTTGCTACATAAAATGTTCCATAATTCACCCCTTTAACTGAAATACATTGATTTTTTTCACATTAGTCCTGATGATTTGCTTTTTTACCATGCATATTCCTATTCCTTTAATAACCAGTGGGTTCTTTAGTGTAAGTGATAAGTAATTTTCTTTACAGTTCTTTTATCTTTTGCTTATATCTAAAATATATCTTCATAGCTTCATTTAGTTTTTAACTAACCCAGTGTGCAGGGGATATGTAGTTCCAGTTGGATTTAGGCAAAAAAAAAAAGTTTGATTGTAAAAGAAAGAATTTTTAAGTTTGTGTGGATTCTGCTGCCTATATCATGGAAGTCACATTGAGATGTAAAGGACAGATATTCAAGTAGACATAACGAAAAGATTCACTTTTATCTTAATCCTGTCTTTTCTTCTTCCTCTCTCATAGGCTCTTGAGCAGAATAAAAAACATTGTATTTGTGCTTTGAATTTCAAAGAGGAAACACAATTAGTAAGATCAGAATCAAGATCAAATCCTTCACTTTTTGTGAGCTTTCAGTGCTTTATAGTTAAAAATGTCAGGTTAGCATAGGTGATTTTCTTTCTGTTAACCTGTATTTTCTCAGTGCTACCAGCAGAGGTCAATGCTGCTCTGATAGTCATTCTACACGAAGATAAACCATTTGAGTACACCTGTATTTGCATTGCTTTTCAGTAGACTGAACACACCAAACCTCAGTATTTTCTACGTCATCACCCATGCAGGTGATGGTGTAAAGCTCCTGTTGCTACTGAGAAAAGAGTAGGAAAACTATTCTTTCCCCACAATTTATTACTGTGGCTCTTAGACTGTCTTAAAACGCTGACTGTTAAAGGTCATCTGAAAAAGAGTGAGTCTGTAACTCACAGCAAAGTGTAGAAAAGGCATCCAGGCCTGTTGGCTACAGAAAGTACTGGCCCTGTTTGCCCTTTAATGTCAGCATCTTACTGAAGAAAAATATTTGGTGGCTTTGCTAGTGAGTGGAGGGATAGATGATGCATGGATGGATGGAAGGACCGGTACCTTAAAATTTGCTGTCATTGACATATTTTACTTAGAATTAATCTTACATGAATAAATTTGGTGTTTTGGCCTTTATAGAAGTTGATTTCTCATGCTGTGACCTTTGTATTTTTGCCTACAGCTCCTAAAGAGAGCTACATCTGTTCTTTTTCAACAGTAAATACAAGGAAGGCATGAATTTTGTAGAAGAGTAATGGCGGCGGAGGTAGCAGCAGTAGTTTTTGTATTTCAAAGAAGACTGAGAGGAAAAAGAAAGGGTTAAAGGGGCACGCCACCAATTTTACACATAAGGATCATAGAGAGTACTACACAGTCTGTAGGAGTGCGGAGCTTGAAAGACATGGGCATTTAAGATGTTCTAGTGAAAGATGCATTATGGGAAGTGTAGGATCTAGGGTTTTGGAGGTGTGACTCATTCTAGGGGCTAAAAGTCAGGATATTTTGGCCTCTGCTGCTTCGATTTTGTCCGTTGTCTTTTTTAATCTGTCTCTTACAAGTTCCCAAACTTTATGGAACAGTTATACTAAATCAATGGTGTAACTCTTTAGGAGAGTGTTCCAGCTAGATTACTTTAAGTCCTTTAACAAGCTCTTGCACACTCTCCTCACATTCATATAGACATGTTAATGATGCAGCATTTTTGTCATCTGACCTTCATCAGCAATCTGGAAAATTGATCTTTAGAACAATTAAATATTCCAATATTAGACACCATTAGGCACCATTAGAAAAACATAAAACCAAGAAGAACTACATTAGATTAGACTCTTGTTCCATTTACTCCAAATGGCTTCATAACTAACCAGTTTACTACTAGTTCCTGGTGCTAATAGTAGTATAGTATCGGAAAGTAATGTAAAATGGACCACAGCACTCAATAAAAACTTAAGTAAAAGTAAAATTTCAGCAAAAAAAGTGCTACAGTGTTACATGTTCACCATTTGCTATTAAATTACAGCAGCAGAACTATATGTAATTAGTTGTTTCCACCCTTGGTGTTCATCGATTTGAACAAAGAGGCCACAGGGCAGCTTCTGTTCATACCCAATTAAAACACCAACGTCCCAAATTGAATAGCAATGGCCAGTAAACACAAACCATAGAACTACAAAACTGTAATGTAATGGCCCTTTAAGGAGCTGGAATTTGTGTGTGCGTGTGTTAGTCTAGCCCATTTGCCTTTATGGCCGTTGTCTAATCTGATGCTTTTGCAGATGTAGCGCTCGCTCTTACCAGAGCTCTGAAAAAGAGCAGATGTAGACCTGTGTGTGCACGAGTGTGCGTTTATTTGTGTGTTTCTAGATGTGTGTGTGGGTGTCTGGGTGTCTGGATGTTTTGCAGACCCAGACCTCTTGCTCCTGCGGGTCATTTCCGTATTGTCTGTGTGGTTGTTTTAATGGCTGTGTATTAGTGCCATGTGTGTTTTTACATATGTGTGCATGTGTGTGTGTTCTTAAGTGGGCATGTGTGTATTTTACTTCTTTGTGTGTGTGACAGAGAGAGACCTCATGTTCACGTTTACTGCTGCTTCCTTTTTGGACTATATTTCAGTTTTTCTTCTAAGGAGTAATTTGTTACACAACCAAACCTAAGCATTCATGATGTTGTGTGTGTGTGTGTGTGTGTGTGGGTGGGTGCATCATGTCTTTGTGCATCTACTGTATGTGTGTGACTGACTTCTTTGATGTTTCCCATCCCTCCAGACAAAATGTCAATTGGCTCAAAAAGCATTATACTGTAAATGTGCATGTGTGGGTGTGTGTGTGTGTGCCTCCAGGCTGCTGCTGTGCTGCATACAGTTTCTGAAGCATGGATTTGTGCGTATTTCCCTGCACTGCTTCTCTGCTTCAACAATAAAAGCACCAGAATTGTAATGTTACGTGCACACATAAAAACACAGGACTCTTACATACAGGCACGAAAAATGGACGCACACGCGTGCACACACACACACAAACCAAATAACCACTAATGAATCACAATAGTAAAACCTTCCCCTTCCTCTCAGCGTCATGTGTGTACGGCTCCTCTTCCCCTGTTGCCACACCGACACGTTTTATTACTCACATTCATCACAAGCGCACACACACACACACACACGCACACTCATTCTGCTCTGTATCAACTTTATTTCTCCTCTCTATTAGCTGCTTACTCCCTTTATCTCTGTCTCCTTCACTCCTCCCTCTGGAGAACATGCTGAGCAGAACGAGGTCAACTACAGACAAGAGACGGAGGACAGTAAATGAAAGATGAGGTTTGACTTTCACTTCTGCTTTTGTAACACTAATGCTAATTTGTGGCCACACTGCATGCACACAATTATAGGACTTATTTCAGTGCTTGCCACTTATATGAATGAATGTACAGGACCTTACACATATAAACACAAATTTTCACTTGCACAAATACAATAAAGACTTATTTGAGCACTTACATACCTTTGATGAGAGTCCCAGTGACCAGTTTGTGCAGGGACAAGGCAAACTTGACAAGTCCCTGTTTGCAGCGCTTGGCACACCCCGTCATCCTGACTGTGACCTGGGACACAGCGGGCTGAGCAGGGCCAGAGCAGGACAGGGGTTTCCAGGTCCAAATCAGCAGCAGAAGCTGTAGCAGCACTCTCAGATCCAAGTGGCAATCAATACAACTTCTTCTAGCAGAGTGTATGAATCCAACAGAGTGAAAGAAGCAGAGGGGAGTGCACTCTTCTTACTGTGTCGCCTTTCGTCCTGCTGAGCTGGAGGGAGGGGAAAAAAAGAAACAGTGATCTCCCCGTGCTTTTCCCTCCCCCGCTCCGCCCCTCCTCCATCCCACCTCTGAATGTGTCCAAATTAGTGACTGCTTGAGAGCGAGGTGTGCATGTATTGAGTGAGAGAGTGTGTGAGAGAGAGAGAGAGAGAGAGAGAGAGAGAGAGAGAGAGATAAAGTTTTAAAGAAATAAACTCAGTGTCCAGGTAAGACAACTACAACTTGTTAGAGGTGCTCTTACAATCCAAGTTTGTCTGCAGTCAGCCTCTGGGATTGCAGTAATGCAGTAATGAAGCAATCTCATGAGCTCTTCTTGATTTTCTCTCTCTTCTTCTTTTGCTTATCAAATTCACCCCCCCCCCAAGTTGGGAGGCAGTAATCCACTTTCAGCACTAGTGACAATGGACAGCTCCCCACAATGCAGAGCAAACAGACTGAGCTCGTTCTGTTTCTCTCTCTAGGCAAACACACATATGGACACTGCTCCTTTAACCCCTCCCACAGCCCTTATAACACATAAATGCACTTCATCAGTTGGTAAAATGAGATGTGTGTCTATTTATGATTTCTTCTTGGCAAACCTCAAATTTAACAATTCTTTTTAAAATGGAATCACCATTGTTAGAAATATGATATACTTGTCTATATAGATAGCTTGAAACAGAGACTACATGTCCTTACTAATAGCCCACAGTATATCTTCCAAGTGTGATGACTGTTAAGTTAATGAATGTGATGATGTTAGTTGTTGTTTTGTAACTGCACAGTTTATCCTCTTCTGTGCTCTTCTGTTTGTCATTTGTGTTCTTTCTTCCTTTTTTCTTTAACTTTTATCTTTTTTTTCAGGGGAAAAGATTCAAACGTGAGGGAACATTTGACACATAATATACAAATATGAGCTGACTGCTGCATATATAAAATGAAAAAATAAAGAAATATCATATTAATATTTAAAGAATGACCAGGAAAAGAAAGGTAATTAAATATGGGAGGAGTACTCAGATCCTTTACTAAAGTAACAATAGTAATATCACAATGTATAAATACTAGTTTATTACTAGACAAGTAAACGTCCTTAATTCAAACGTAAAAGTGCAGAAGTATTATGAGATATAAAATAATATAATCAAAGTATACTTGATTCCCAGTAAGCAGAATGGGACCTTTCATAGTGATACATTTATATATATATATATCATACTATTGGATTATATATATCATACTATTGGATTATTTTTGCTTTAACCCTCTGGAGTCTGTCATTCACTCATATTGGTGACTACACTGAGCATGTTTGATTTATAGTAACGTAAATTTATTTATATATAATGTAGAGACAAATTGAGAAACCAGTTGATGGTGCATATGTCTTTAGACCATCAAAATTAGTTTTGAATGAATTGTTTAAAACTTTGAATTCTTAATTCTTAGACTTTCAATGAAAAAGGCACAAAAACGAGTTAATGATAAAATCAGTTTACATGTAAATAGACTGTATTATAGTATAATTTCTTACATTTTCTGTTGTATTTGTGTGTGTAAATAGTAAAACAATATTTTTTTTCCAACCAAGAACTGTTCTATAATAATATTTTGTGTGAGTATGACCAATCTTGTAATGGATGACATGCTGTTGACCTTTCCCAGGCCCTTGATTTATCCTGACCAGGCTTTACACTGCGCAATTATCTGAAACTTACATAACTCAAGACCAAAAGGGAGAAGAAAAGATGGAAAAGAAAGAGGAGCACATGAGAGAGAAGGAAGTAAAAAGAGAATGCAGGGACATAATCTTATAATGTCCTTCTGGGCTATATTTAGTCCTGAATCACATATGGTTACTGGACTGAGGGCTAGAACGCAAGATACAGAAAAAAACAGCAATAATGGCAAAGAGGAGGAGAAATGAAGAAAAAGACGTAAACAGACACTATGGAGGGAAAAGAGAGAGAGGCAAGCAATGAAACAATAAAAATGCAAATCAAAGGCATAAAAACCACAAGGAATAGAGAGAATTGATGGAGGAGAAGGGGAATGAGCTGTGGAGTCTGCTAAGAGGAGGTGGGATGTAAAACTCAAAGTCCCATACAGTCTACAGGGTGATTTGCTATCAAACTGAAAGGTTCGACAGGGACTGGGATCAATACTTTCCCACAGACTCTGAATGTTCTTGTTCACACTTCATGAACGCAGAGGAAAGTGGGATAAAGGAAACAACTTGAGGTGGGGAAAATAAAAGCAAGTCAAACAGTTGAGGGGAGAAAAAGAAGGGGGAGGATTGTTTTCTGAGGCGCCACCACTGTTTTGGCTATTAAGCATGAAGAAGATTACTGTGTGGGGGAATTTGCATAAACATGCTTCTCTATTACCGCCCCCATTGTTCATGATTAATGAGATTAGGGTTGCCTTTGCGCACAGATTCGAGGATGTAATAGCAGCTAATTGCTTGTCTCTTCCCAAATTAGAAGTTGCGTTGTTTGATGTTTGTTTCAACATGGATTTTCTCAAAGTGATGAAGCTCTCGTTTCTCTGCCTGGTGGGAAAGAGCGTACCTGATTGGCAGTGTGGATGATAAAGATGTGGAGAAAATTGAAAGGGAACTAGAGTGGAGGAGAGAAGAGGAGCTGAAAGAGAGAAAGAGTTTCATGATGCAGAACAGCAATAAAGCACTTCAAATTGAACTGAAAAAAGGGTAAACTTGCAAAGAAAAAGCTAAAGGAAAAGAGAAAAAAGGCAGTAATATAAACTACTTGGGTGAGAGAATGTTAAAGATGAAAGGAGAAAATGAGGATTGTATGAAAGAGTTGAAATAGGGAGATTAAGGTGTATAAAGAAACAATACAAACAAGGAAGAAAAGTGAGAAAAAAGAACTGAGATTGGCTTGAAGTATGAAGGTGAAAGTAATATAATAAAAAAAGAGGAAAGAAAAAGAGATGGAAGGAGTGGAGTGAAAGAAAAGAGAGGACGATGAGGGGGGTGAGAGAAAAAGAGAGAGGTGGTGGAGATTGGTAGAAAAATGAGCGAGACAAAAAGAGAGGAGATTGCTTTGAAAGCTGTAGATCTGTCAGAATTGAATCACAGGCGGCCAGCTGTGAGCCCTGATAGTGCTTTGCCTCTAAATATAACACTGAGGCACTGAGATGGACTGATACGGTCACAACAACAGACAGAGATGGTGAGAATAAAAGAGGCATCACAACACTGAGCAGAGAAAGACGGGATACAAAATGCCAAATTGGTACACATACAAAAAGCATAACCGCTCAGCAGCTGGTTATTTTCATGTGATGACATTTTTAGCATGTATGAACGTGTTTGCATAATATGACAATATCTATGCAAGCTCCAGCACACACATGCCTGTAGTAACACACACAAACTCAGCAGGGATAGTAACACAACCACAACACTGCTGTATGACAAACTCAACACAACAAATCAAAACACAACAACCTTCCAGCATCAAGACCCATCTGCCCAGACACAGCAGCGGGAGAAACCCACTTTTAGAGCTCATCTCTGGGTGTGAGCAGCAAGCGTAGCCCTGGAGGTCTGGAAGTCGACTCCAGACCGCCACCCAACTTAAGCCCCAGGACTCTCAAGGTGTCAGTGCCAGTGATGGAGTGACAACGTCCCCTGTGGGTGAAATTAAAACCTCAACACGCCATCCCTCCTCTCCTCTTTCTCATCTGCAGCTCCTTTTCCAGCAAGCAACCCCCCCCTACCCCCCACCCACCCACCGAGCCACCCTGCTGATGACATGTCTGTCTGCACACACTCCTGCAAGAAGGCGATATCCCCTGCAGTGCTGATACACTCTCAGCCACATACACACACACACACACACATAGAGAAAGCTCCAGAAGTGTCTTTAAACGTCACAACAGAATATTTCTGCAGGAAGCTTGAGCCCAGCTGTCACTGTCATTGGCACCCCTGTGACAAGTCATGCATACACACCTCTCTTTATCTACAGCTCCTGTTTTCCTCCCCTGTCCTCCATCACGCTCTAACTCCCATGTTGGCCTACAATGTGAGGAGTCAGGGCTGAGCTTGGCATTATTAACATCTGGCACGGAAAATGAATTAACACAGAGGTCATTAACTTATGTAAAGAAGACGTTAAACCCACGCTGCTGTACTGAGGCGTGTGCATCATATATGTTGGAGTGTGTGTTAATAATGGAGGTGAGTCTCCCAGGAGAGTGTAATGAGAGTCCTGCGGGTCCAGCTGAGCGTCTTTAGGCTGATTCAGGGTCTGGTTGCATCAAGCAGCTGCACTGCAGTTTTTATTGAAGCTTCTTTAGTTGGTGCAGTGCAGGACTACAGCAGACCACCAGTTCATCTAAACATGAGTCCCAACAGGCACATGACATGTATAAAACATCCAATAATATGCCCCATTCTTTTGCATAAATAAGTGATGTAATTTTTGATGCATGCAAACTAAACCTGCACTGTGCACTTTCAATTAAATTAAATTACATTTTATTTATATATAGCGCCAAATTCATAACAGAAGTTATCTCACTGCAGACAATGTTTGTGTCAATGTGCTCAAAGGCCTCAGACACAGTTTTAATAAGGCTGGTGCAAACTTCAGTATTCTGTAGTGAGCAATTTTCACTAATGTAGGGTTTGGACTATTGTAAGGCAGATAGAAAATACAAAACTATTAATTAGTAAACATTTTATGATTAATATACAGTGTAATCAATTTAATAAAATCACAGAGTAGATAAACTAGGGCTTATATCTCTAATCTTTCCTTAACTCATCAGCAGTATGAGAATTTTTTGCTGTCTGCATGATGTTCATACACAGTGTACTGAGCAATAGAGACAGGAAAAGAGGAAGAGCAGAAGAAAAGGTTAACATGTTTGCTCACAGTTGAGGCGTACTTCCTTCTGAACTCATACATCTATACCTCCCCACACCAACACACACACTCTCTTCCTCCTCCACCTGGTACTCTTTCTGCTGAGCATGAGCGATGACATTCTCAGAGGTGCTCCCAAAGCTGCTGAGCACAGAAGGTGATTATTAAGCTTTTTTTTTTTTTTTTAAGCTGCTGATGCTTCTTCCTCTCTCACTTCAGTTTTTGGTGGTGTGCCTGGTTTGTATTGAATGGGAGAGCAGACACTAAGATGTTTTAGGCTACTTGAGCACATCTTTGTATGCACGCCAGTATCATCCACTCCACTAAATCTCTGCTGAAAGCACATGTCAGATGTAGTGATTGAGTTACACACACACACACACACACACACACACACAAAGTAATCTATGAATGGCTGCCATCTAGTGTTAATTAATGGGAAGTGTTAAAGTTGAATAAACAGGTAAGATTCAATAAAAAGGAGTAAAGCTAAGAGGAGTTTCACAATTCATTATCAGACAAATTTGTTTTTGCTGTCCTATGAAAACCATGTATCTCTAAAACATCAACTTTTCCTGAGCTAAGTATTTATTTTCAGCTTGGTGACAATGCATTTTCCAGATAACTGAATGGGTTTTAAATGTTTTCCTTCAGTTTATCAGAAAAATGAAAAATCACCAAATTTGGAGATACATGGTTTTCTCTGGACAGCAATGTATTATCCATATTACCAAATCTCAGGTCTGATGTTTTGACTTCAGTTCACATACACACACACAGACACTGGAGTGACAGTTAATATTATATAAACATTTATTCTCTGTACAGTCGTAAGGAATCCATGGTAAATCAATATTTTCAATTACTGCTATAAAAATACCTTTGCTGCACCATGATCACTCCACACCCGTACATACAGTAAGTAGCAAAAGAACATCATATAGTGTGTTGTGAACATTGTATAAAACAAAAAAACAATGTGAGCGTGCAAACATAACATCTATTAGGTATGAAAAACAAAGTGTCACTCATACAAAAAGACAGTATGTGGTACATTGGCATATTTTTATAATATTCTCTACAAAAAATATCAGTGATAATCTCTTCTTTTTTAATTTCATCTTCTAGACATCAATAATGACTGTGTGCAAATTTCAGAACTTAAATAACACCTGGCTTCTGTGTTTGAAGTAATCCCGTAGACCTATGAGGAGAAGGAAACAGATAAGTCTTTGGAGTGAATCATCTTTTCTCATATTTGGCTTTGTGTGTAAAAATCAAGTAAGATGAGCTTCGGGTACAATGTTGCATCGGCACATTATACAGTGTGTGTTGCTTTAAAAAGGCTTTTCATACAGTGAAATGTCCCTTTAGCCAGCTGTCCATGTCACAGAGTCCAGAGAGGCAGATGAAGCAATATGACACTTGATCTCTCAGTGTTTAACACAGTGTTAAAATGTGCAGCAGATGCAGACGTCCCTCCAACATTTTCTGTCTTGGTTGAACAATGTTAGTAAATATTGGCGTCACAGGCAGCTTTTGACTATGTGATTGATCTTGGCTTCATATAGTTTGTAGTGAAGTAACACTTTTTATTAGTTTGTCAGGATCTGTTTGATTGGCTGCCGCTCTGGCCCTTCACCTGGCTGTCACAACGTCCTAGCCATTCAAGAGGTGAATCCAGTGGGCGGGACTCTAAAATAGGAAGTTCTTCCCAAAAGGATGTAGCTAATCTTCATCTGCTCTCACATGCAGATTAACTCTCAGAGCAGAGGCAGGATATCTTACATTGTGTTTTGTTTGACATCTTCAGTTAATCGTTTTGAGGTTTAGGGGCCGGTTACAGGACTGGGTAATGACAACGTGAGATGAGTTTTTCTGATTGCTTTAACTGAGCCTGAGGCAGTGTGACGGCGTGTCCCTCGCTGTCTGCTGAGGTGGAGGTTAGGACAGTCCCTCAGAGGGCTGTAGCTATAGATGGCTGTAGGGCGGACAGACACACACAGGACACACAGGACGAAGGGAAAAGTAGATTGTCACACAAGTGTAAGTATCTTTAAGCCCCTTTTTCAATTACATTAGATTAGATTTGACTTTAATGTCATATTTATCTGAAATTAGTTTTAACACTGTTTCACATACCTAACAAAACAAAACATACATACATGACAAAATGAAAACAGTCAGCCATAATATATATTGTGTAGACTGAAACACAAGAACACAAAGATGCACACAACTTACCATTCAAACCTCGGCCACTGGCGGTGAAGGTTTTCACCAAGAAGTTGCTATAATCCTACAGAAACACTAATAAAACATTAAACACTTATACGTTTGATGCAGTAACAATTAAACATAGAGCTAACCGGCGTGTCTAATACAGTATTACAAGACTTACTTGTTAACCTATGTCACCATTACATTTGCTGTAGTCAGGACACTGAGGTGTGGTGGTCTGTTCTGACTGAGGTCCTGTACATGGTGTGGACACTGTTTGAACTGAGACCATTAGAGCCCAGTGTTTGGACACTGATGTGGACTGGGACTCTCAGGTCGACATTCTCCAGAATACACTGCGGAAAGAGAAACCCAATATGCAGTACATGAATTGCTGTTATTAAGTCTAACAGGATGCAATAATGCACAGCTGTTAAGCATCAGGGGAGAGACTGATACCTTGGTGCACGCTGAGCTCATGACAGATTTGTGGAAGTCCCCATCTACAAACACCTGAGAGGTGACAAGAAATAATAAGTACAAGAAGCTTCTAGACAAATAAATCTTCCAAAATCAAAGTCCATGTGTCAGTCTGCCTTGTTTGTTCTGCCTACCCTGTATCCGTACACAAATGTGCCATTACTGCAGCCCAGCTCGTCAAGTGGCGGCCTCTCCCAGCCAATCATGAGGCTGCTCTGGCCGACTGTTTTGATGACCTCAACAGAGCGAACCTCGGCTGGAGCTTCCAGAGGTGAGCGGACAAAAAAAGATCTATCTATCTTGCTTGTACATAGCAATGCTTGTAATGCTGTAAACACAGGGTACAATACAGCCTAAATGCACACTGATCTATTTTTTTCTTTGTTAAATGGCAGGTTACTTTTATGATTCACCTTTTAACTTTAAAATTAAAAATTAAAATCACAATAAATTAACATAACGGGACTCACTGCATACTGAACTTACGAATCCAAGCAATTTAAGCAATGTAAAGGTTTATAGTCATGTGGGCAATAAACAGGGCAACATCAAACTGCCAGAATTTGTGCTGGCATTTTATACCATATTATTTCTAATACAAGAGACAGAAACAGAGAATGGCACATATCTAGGCTGGGTATAATCACACTGCAGCAGTTTACAACCAAAAAGTAATATTCTACAATCATTAACAGCAATATTATGCACCGAAGCTATGACACGTACTTGTGCAAAGTTTTAGCAAATGCTGTTTTACTGTCAAATCAATAAAGGCATTTTAACTTTTTATAAAAAAATTAATTTCTTCTACCAGGGGCCTCATTTATTAAATGAACTTACATCAATTTTGATCTTAAGTGTGACTTACGCAGAAATCCATGTATAAGTAGTTATTTATAAAACCTTACTTTGACGTGGAAATGATCTTATCTCTAAGCAAAGTCTAGACTTGACTTAAGTGATTTTCATGCTGGTTATATAGGGGTATTGCAGTTTGGGACGCATATGCGCCCAAGCCTGTGGTGAACTTTGCATTAGCTTTATGAACAATGTTATAAGAATTATCAATTAAAGGTGCAAGGAATGAATTGCCAGATGCAAGGTGTTTTGAATTAAAAACAGGATGCAATGTTCTATAAATAGTGTGTCAACCCACTATTTAGTCCACCAAATAATATGTGTTGCCTGGCTTAAAACTCCTCTACCATCGCTGTGATCTTGTCTTCCAAAAAGTTTGCTTTTCTGTTTTGGTCCATGGCTATTTCTGACTAAACCCTCATTTGTGCTAGCATCATATAAGCGGAAATCGCTGATTGTAAGGCAGGTGCCGTCAATTTTAAGTTAATTTGAGATTTATAGATCACAGGTGCTTAAGTGCTTAGAACCTGCGTAAGCAAGGTTTTTTATGCTCAATATCTTTTATAAATCGAACATAAGCACACAGTTGGAAATTATCTTTAAGACTAAGTTCAAGTATAAATCTAAGAACACATTTATAAATGAGGCCCCAGGACTTTTAGCAATGGTGTGTTTTGCCTTTGTGTAAAAAATCTCAAATATTAAATATGTATGTTACCTGGTTTGGGTCTTGCTGTCTTGGTCTTTTCTAGAGCAGCTGTGGACTTTCTGGCAGACTTGTTGGATCTCTCAGGAGAGCGATGAGCAGACTGAGTGCAGGATGCAGCAAATACAAGTCCGTCATATGCAGGGGCAGCACCATCCATTTTAGAAGGCATGTTAAAATGATTAGCCTCAGGGGCGGTTGATATGCTAGGGGCAGTTGTGTCTGAGGCAGTGGTTTTTGGATTCGTGTCTGAACATATTAAGACATCAGAGTCAAAGGTAGTGGTCCTCAGGGTTAAAGGAGTAGAAGCCGTATGTTTAGCATCAGATACATCAGGGTTAGCAGTGGTTTTCTTTGTCAGTTTTGGGGATATTGTTACATTAGCAGCACTGCTTGAGGTGGATTTGCCAGGTGCCATAGTGGCAAAAGTAAAGTCAGAAGAGCTAGAAAGAGCAGATGCTGTTGTTTTAGATATGTCTGCTTTAAAGTGATGGTTAGTAAACATGTTGGGACTGAATGTAACATTAGCAGATCTAGAGGCGACTGCATTAAAAAGTGTTGTTGACTTATTAGTGGCAACAGGTGTGGTTGTCACTGCTGGAGTGTGCTTAGCTGGGCTCGAATCAGTGGTGACTGGGAGAGAGTTGGTATGTGGCGTATCGAAACTGAGGCTCTGCGTCTTTGTCTGAGAGGCTGGTTTCAGGTCTGCAGGAGCTGAACAAGAGAGACTTTTCCTGGGTTGCTGTCCTCTTCCTCTGCTCACAGGAGCCTTGAAATGAAGAGAAACACATTTATTAGAGATATAGTAACATAATATTTGGCTAGATTTTTGATTGTATGTAATGCTGCATGTTCAGAAAGCTTCAGTGCACCTGATAGCTGCTCATTAGAGTCTTCTGCAGTTGCTCATGTAGGTTGATGATCTTCTCAGGACTACTCAGCCTCCTGCTCCGACTCACACGTGTGCTAGAGGAGGGAGGAGCGGGACTCAGTGAGGATCCAGTCGAACTGGCCGGATCTGGGAAGGACTTCCCTTTCATGTCTGGATGATGAAGTCCAAGTTTCTCGGGTCCACTGGTTGCTTGAACTGGTCCACTAGCAGAGGGAGAGAGCTGTGGTGGGATTGAGAAAAAACACTGATATATTGATGTCAAATTAACTGTGATAACTTGTTAAGGTTACAATAAACAAATGACACAGTGGCTGCGACAACTGGCAGCTTCTATCTCACACTGGTATATTACTTAAAGGACAGGTTCACAAGGGGGATGATTACAGCAAGCAAAACCTGACTGTTTTAAGACATGCTTGAACCTATCCTTTAATGCCAGTGTTCTAATTAGGACCGCATTTCCCATAAAGTCAGTTGCAAACAAGATCTTGGAAGTGATCGTCTTGTGAAAACTTAAAAGAATACACCATAAATGAATATGTTTCTGTTCTGTAAAGCAACGTAGCATCTTTTTAATCAATTCAGGCATGGTAGCACAAAAAGAAAATATACTATAGAAGCCAGAAACTGCTGCCCATCTTGTTTATTTATGAGAATTATTTCACAAAATGAATGCAGTAATGGTTTGTTGCTGTTAAAATGCTACATCTACAAACCTTTAAGCCTAAGTAATTTCAAAAAGAAAAAAGCTTTTAAAATGAATACATATTTGAATATAAATGTGTTTGTATCATCTCACCTGTGCTGTATTGGTGATCAAGCTCTCTTTCAGTGAACGAACAACAGGTGATGGTGTTACTTGGACACTGGCATGCCGTTGCACAGGTGAGTTGGCATTTTTCTTTAGTGTTCCAGTTGGTGCAGATGTGACTTTACTACTGCAGTCTTGACGATTTGTTGTGAATTCAGTGGTAACTAAAGATGTGTGTTTTTCACTTTTTACTCCAGATTCAGATGTGAGTCCATTTTGGTATTGCTGATTTACAAGTGGGGGTATACTAGAGCAGGTCTGGTCATGTGTGAATCCGTTGGTGTAGTCATGAAATTTTGAAATAAATCTTGGTGTAAACCCAGTACTGTAATCCCGGGTCTTTACGTTGCTCCCTGGTGTGAATGCTGCAGCGTAGTCCTGCAGAGCAGCGTCACTGAGCAGCTGCTCAACCTGCTGTGTGAGTGTGGAGTCCACACAGCCTCGTCTGTGCATGGCCTTCATCATCTGAACCAACAAGCTGTTCCTCTCCTGACACTTCAGCACCAAGCAAGACAGCTTGGCCTGTTATTAGACGAAACAGCTGTCAGTCAAACTCAACTGCTATTGACACATGACAATAGTTACTTGACAGTCATACAGGGTAAATAAGTTGTCAGTAATGTAAAGTGTTACACTATAAAGCATACAATAATAAAGGAACAAATAATGAAGGAATGAAAAGCTATATGTCTCTTTCCTCACCTTTAAAGGAGCTATATCCAGATCCTTCTGGCTCCTCTTTTTCAGGAGTGCATCATACTACAGTACAAACAAAACACAATTAAACACATGAAAACTACTATATATAAGATACAGATAAAAACTTATCAGCTCATAACATACAACTAAGTGCTTTTGACTATCATGGACGGCAAAGCCAGCTGACTAGTTACCCACCTTGGCTCTGATGTCGTTGTAACGTGTCCTGAGTGAGACGAGAACAGTGCTCAGATCCTCCTTGCTGCCCTGCCCTCCTTTTAGAGCGATATACTCTGAGTTTAACTCCTCTAGAGCCACCGTCTGTGAGGTTTTACACACACACACACACACACACACATGCACGCACACACAAACACACACACACACACACACACACAGGAACAGATATATGATGAGAACTGCCTCATGATGTTGCTGTTTCTCATTTTTTATGTATTTACATTTTTGTGCACATGTGGTATATGTTTTAACTTCAGATGAAGCCTCAACACTTCCGTGGACTTAAATGTCTGCTGATTCAAAATCCAGTCTTGATGGGTTGATTTTGAAGATGAAATTGAGGTTTCCAGAGACTTTTCTTTGCATTTTTATCAGAAAGGAGGAACACATTGGAGCAGTTTTTGTGCCACACGTTTTACATAGTCTTTGTTCAGATTCAAGTATTAAAAAGTTAGATTTGTTAGTTAATTAATAGTTAATTAGCTAGAACAGTTGATTCTTACCTTAGCTTTGAGCTGAGCTGTAAGGATGTTGTATTGCTCATCTATTTCTGCCTTTAGTGACAGAGCATCAGTCTTCTCCGTGACCAGGCCTGCCAGTTTACTCTGCAGCTCCTTCACCTTCGGCAAACACAAAAACTTGTTAGGTCTAACAGATAAATATTAGATAGACACAGATAACAGATAGACCACATCTTTATTTGGGTTTGGAGGCAAAGTTATTGAAAACAGTGACTGTATTTAATGTGTGCATGTTGAGTTTTTCTGAACTTTATATGTACTGTAGTTAATAAGCAGACCAAAGGGCAATGGTGGATCAGACAAGACAAGATTTTGGCACAATGTTGAAATTTTATAGCATTTTTGTAAAAATACCTGGGTTGTCTAAATACCTGGGTTATGAGGCTGTCATTTTCCTTTTTGGTTTCTTCCATCTGATTGGCAACGTCTGTCACCCTCATCACCTCGTCAGCTGCTTGGGCTGCTTTTCTCTCGGCCTCCTCCCTCCTGGCTTCTGATTGACACAATTCACTGTGCAACATCTTGGTCTGAACATGCCACAAATGTAAACATAAACATATACATTTGTGAAATCTCCAAAAACCTTTTCTAAAAATCCAAATACCAAGCCAGTAGGGTTCTGTACAGTATTAGCATGATGAGGATGCTGTGTCATCTTGCTCTTTCAGATTAAAATTAACAAACTATATGCAGTGAAAATTATAATTAAAAACCCAACATTTATTGTATTGTAATCTGCCATACCTCTACCATCATTCAGTTCTGAGTTCTACTATTATTTAGTTTAATCAACAGAATGTCTAAAGTTAATCTTATCTTCTATCACAACAAATGTCCACTGATGTTAATGAAGAAAGGGGAAGTTGTGTAATCTCACATATGCATGGCTCTTGTCCAGTTCGTTTTGTGACCTCTTTAGTTCTGCTCCCAAAGCTTCAGTCTCTCTCATCAGATCACTTTGCTCCTGTTTTCCATCAAAACCATGTTGTATAAGTATACAGTAATCAAACATAATGATACATGATGAGCCATGATGCTTACAGGATGTTTAAATTGACCATTCTTAATACCTGTAGAGAGTTTCCTCTGTGGTCATCAGTCTGACATCTTTGTGTAGCATATTCTCCTAACCCAACAAGAGTCTCAGTCTTCTTTGTCGTAACAGCACTGTTTGGATTCAGCAGATGCCAATTCTGATTCCTCCCCTCTGTTTGTGTTTGGCTGGGGAGAGCAGTTTTGAGGCTGTCTCTTTCCTCTCTTAGGCCCTGAAGTAATAGCTTTATCTGCTTTTCGTCCTGTTTCAAACAACTGATTGAATGTTCAGTTCTTTCTTTTTCTTCTCTCAAACTGCTAACTGATTTTATTAACTTACCACGGTCTTCATGTAAAGTGTACGATGGTTGTTCCTTGTCTCTCTGTTCCTTCAGACACTTAAGGGAATTGCTTAGTTCGTCTCTCTCCTGTTTCAAATAGAGCACTGCCTGGCTTAACTGGTCACTCTCTGTCTGTAAACTTTGTAGAGACTGCATAATTTGATCTCTCTCCTCTTTTCCACTTGAGAGAGATTCTAACAGTTTCTCTTTTTCTCCTTCGAGAGCAGATAAAGACTCAGTTAGCTGTCCTTTCTCCTCTTTCAGGCTACTCATAGACCTTACAAACTGGTCTCTCTCATCTTTCAGCCCACAGACTGTCCTGGTAAGCTGCTCTCTCTCTTGTTTGAGACCAGCCAGAGATTGAGAGAGGCTGTCTTTCTCCTCCTTCAGTCCCCAAACTGTCCGAGTTAACTGCTGTTTCACTTCTGTCTGTGTTTGGACCAACAGAGCTACTTCTCTCTGCTGCTCTCTGAGAGAATTTATGTCAACCGACAGTTCCTCTTGTTCTGTTTTGAGGCTCTGGACAGACTTGGTCAGCTGGCCTACTTGATCAGTCAGCGAAATAACATGCAGACTGCTTTGTAGGCTGTTCTGCAATGGATCATAGTGATTATTATGTTGAAATCCAGGTGCTGAAGCTGTAGTCGAATCGTCTGGTTGTTGACTGGACATCAACTGTGGTTCTTCCCCTTTTAGCACACTCTTCACCAGACCGTCCACACATTCTTTGAGGTTGTTCTGTTGACAACTTCCTGATATTGCAGCTGCATATTCACTTTGCAACTGAGATCCACACAGTTCCTTGTCAACCTGTGATTCCTCCATATGCTGTTCGCTCTCCTCTAACCTGTGCTGCAGCTCCATGATGGTATTGAGATCATCCTCAGTCTTCTTGGTGAGTTCTGTAATCAAACACCCTTGTTCCTGGTTCTCCTGCTCCAGCCTGACTCCGTCCGCCTCTAGCTTGGAGATATGCTCCCTCAGCTGTGTTTCCTCCCTCTTGATCTCCTCTTCTCTGAGCTCAATGTGAGCCAGAAGCTCCTGGATCCGGTCCACCAAGGCCCGGTTCTCCCGATTCAAGGCCTGGACAAGATCATCTTTTCCATCACTGGTGGGTAGTATGCTAATCTGAGTATACAAAGAGGTAGAATTTGATGAGTGATATCCTGGAAAAGTTTGTAATTGAAAGTTGGTAAATTCAGCTGTATAAAACATTTGGGAATACAGTAAACCCTGCGACATACCTTTTCTCTTGAAAGTCCCTGCTCTGCCTCGGCTTCTTGTTCCTCTGCCTCTTTACTGAGTTGTAATTTCAATTGAGTATTCTCCTGAGCCATCATCTGCAGCTGTCCCTGTGTGTGCTGCAGGGCGACCTCCAGGCGGTCCCGTTGTTCTTGAAGTGCTTCAAGATCCTCCCCCAGCCCCAAGCTCCTGTAGGCTTCCCTCAGGGCATCAGATTCCTCACTGGGGCTTACCTCCAGGTTAAGGATCCTTCTGGAGCACCAGGCCCCCAGTTTAAACTCATCTAGTGTCTCTGTGGACAAGGAAAGGAACTGGAGGCTGGGGTTGGTTTTGGAGCCAAGGTGGCGAAAGAGGTTCAGAGGATAATTTTTAGGTGGAGTTTCAGATTTGGCAGATAAAGAGTGCTCCTCTGTATTGTTCTGCGTGCTCTCTGCTGTGGCCTGGTGGTGAACAGGTGGAACTGCAGATGAGTGAGGCTGGCCTATTTCCTCATTCGATGTCAGATAGACCTACACAGGGATCACAGTTGTGGGACAAAAGTTTAGAATAATTTTATTTTAATCAATTTATGTAATTATTTACTTAATAATATATCATAATCCCAATTCATGTCTCCATCAGCTATAGTGAAATACTGACATTTAGATACACTTATAGTATAAGCCTTTACAATAGGGGAGGTGGTTATGTAACACTCTAAATCCTATCAACAGAGCTTTCACTCTTCAGGAGCATTTGCCCTTTTTATGCTGTAATACCTTCTCATGAAATAACAAGAGGGATTTTACAACATTAAACCAAAAATAACACCGGATTGAATATTTATTGATCCTTAAGTTATTTTTACCAGCAATATTTGGCCTGTCTACAGTGAAAAACTGGTGAAAATTAATCACAGAAAACAACTGACTACATTCAAATTAATAATTAGTCCCAGATCGATCAGTTGATCTTAACTGTGTTTTATCAAGAGTTGTAAAATAGGAATGCAGGAATTTGTCACTTTTCAAACATGTGTAGGGCACTAATGATCCTCGTAAGTGTTTTATTCTCAAGAATCCATAAAACATATCCCTGGCATTCATACACATAATGGCACTGAAGTTGTTCAATATTATAAAGAGGTGGGAATTTGGCTACTTTGGCACATGTAAACCACATGTGGAATGACTGGCACAGAATCTGAAGATAGAAAATGTGTTGTATCATCGTAACAGAGCATGTATATAAATTGCGGACAGGAAAACTATTGTGACCATCATGTCTGTTCTTGACTTGTGCTAGTGAGATATCCTGTACTCTCACACTGCTCATTCCACCTTAAAACAACTTGATGCAGTTTACCTCGGTGCCCTGCATTTCATTACAGGAGATAAATATTGTAGCCATCACTGTGTATGAAAAAGCAGCTCCTCACTAGCAACCAGAAGAGAGTTACACACCAGCATTTTTGTTTATAAATGTCTCCTACTAAAGCTGCCTCAGTATATCACGTCTCTTTTAAAATTTAAGATCATCAGATGAGATCTCAGGACTGGCTAACTCTTGATACCCCACAAGTAAATACTGAACTTGGGAAGAAGGTTATAATAATAATAATGATGTCTTACGCACCTCTCCCAAGCTCCCCACTGAGGAATGTCCCATGGCAGTGGTATGGGAGGGCACAGGATAAGCAGCAGGACTGCAGCTGGGCGAGCTGGTCCCAGGACCCGGGCACGTGGACTCAGGGACTGTGGATGACTGACTGGGTGTTTGATTAGCTGCATCCCCAAGGATCTGCTGTAGACTGTGGTTCTCCTCTCTCAGCTCTTCAACCTCCTTGATCAAGGAGCTTTCAGACAACTTCAGCAGGTGCACCTCTGCCTTCATCTCCTCCACCTTGCAGCCCAGGAAGTGGCTGTTTTCCTGGGCCTTCTGGAGCTGCTCCATCAATCCCCTTTGCTCTGTCATCCCATCCTCCTCTCTCTCCAGCAGCACCCTGAGATCCTCCTGCAGGCTCAGGATGAAGCCTTGCAGCCGTGCTTCATTTGAGTTCTGTTTTGTGTCTTTGACTCTTCCCCCTTGTATCTCTTTCTCTGTCTTTCCCTCATCACCCTCTCGCCCCCCTTCTCTCTCAATTCCCATACTTGGCTGCCATTGCCTCCTCCTCTCCTCCTTTCTCTCCTCTTCTCCTTCACCCTCTCCTCTCATGGAAAGTAGCCTCTCTTGTTCTTCCCGGTGTGTCACAGTCCCGGCAGTGATTCTGACTGCACTGATCGTTGCCATGCCAGTGGCGGCAGTCACAGTCATGTCCAGTAGCTGCTTCTCTAAAGTGTAGATCCGGTTCTGTAGGCTCTGCTCTCTGTCCCGGGCCAGGCTGAGCTTGTGTTGGAGTTGGGCTTTAAAGTTCTCAAAGTACTGGGACTGGCGACTCATCTCCTCTTCTTTGGCCTTCAGCTGCCTCTGACAGCGCTGCAGTCGATCCCTCCAAATCCACTCCCCTCGCTCCTTCTCTTGAGTCTGGGCAGGAGAGAGGAGGGAAAGAGAAAAAGAGAGAGACAGAGAGAAAATATTAAAGAGAGAGATACCACAGTGGAGTCTCAAAACCAACTCCTAAGTTATCCCAACACACTGCAAAGCTTGTTTGACAACATATTTAAACCCTAGTGGCTAAGTGGTCTCCTGAGCTACACTAACACTAACTTTGTGTCACTTCTTGCTAATTTTAAAGCACATATTAAGACCAGGCAAGAAAAATCGAGATGACGTAGACATAATAACATAAATACTGAGACATCACAAACACAAGCATTGCTACAGTTGTGAAACATACTAAGTTGTTTAATTAAGTTACGTCAGAGTTAATGTCCTTATCCATTAGTTTGTGTATCCCTTCTACACAGAACAAACATTTATTCTCGAACTAGGTGATAATACCTGTGTGACTAAAGTCAACCTGCAAGACTAACACATCCATTATAGACTTCATGTTTTACATCCATGCTTATTAATGCATTGAGAGATCCCAAGCACTCACCATGGTCCTGACCTCCTCCCTGAGCATGTGGAGTCTCTGGTCCAGCCTCTGGGAGTGTTGCATGATGGGGAGGTGGGAGGCAGAGGCTAGCTGATAGAGCTGTAGCAGCAGGCTCCTCTCTGACTCTCTGATCGTAAAGCCACAAAACAACACAGACACACTCACATTACATCATCTTATTAACTTCACACACATTTGCACAGGTTTAATAGCTTCCTCTGTTAATTAGATCTAAAAATCTACAAATTTGATTCAGTTTTTACCTTCCAATGCGAGAAAAGTTGAAAACACGCAAATAAAATCTCCTATTGAGAGTAAATCCAGGGTAGATGTTAGCAGCAGAGTGCTCACATGCAAGTGTGCAGTGCAGTCAGGTGCGTGTGATATGTGATATCACATGGCCAAAATTGAGTATATAGTAGCAGGTGTGTGTATGTGTGTGTGTCACTGGATCCCCTCTCCCCCAGTCTCTCACCTGTTCCTCAGGTAGCTGTCAGACTGGAGGGTTGAAACTTCATTCTGCTCCAGGACCTTCACTGTTACACAGAACCCGCAGATTTAAGTCCAAGTTAGTTCCCATTAAGTCTGTTACCATGGTAACAGATCTCCTTCGGGTACCCATTATGTCTGATGAGGTCATGTGATCCTCCATTGGCTAGCCTGTGCCCACTGGGTGAGTTTTACCTGTGGCACAGTAACTGATGGTGTCAGACTTATTCAGTTCAGGACAAAGAAAAGGAAAATTGTTACACATCTTCTCTACACATCTCTGCGATTCTTGTTTTTTTTCTTATCTACATGTCCATCATAAACACATAAAACAGATAAATAGAGACACAAAAGCACAAAATACAGTCATCTATTATTCACCATGTCAACAGCTTGGTAGCAAGTTGTCGAGCACAGGTATCTCTCAGGTTACCTCGCCTCCTAATCATCCTGTCCCCTCCTGCACCTCCTACCACATTTCAGGAATCCTTCAATCCCAAAAACGTAAAGGATATTAAGGACATTTTTTCATGTTTTTGTCTTAAAACAACACTCACATGCCCGTATCTGCAATGAAAGTTTTTGGTCGCTGTAATACTCACTGTTAAGAGATACGGGTACCTGACTATTACTTTAAGACAAAAAATGAAAAAATGTGAATCTATCCTTCAAGCCAAGCCAGCAAACAAGTTTGGCTAATGCATAACTAGATACAGGCAAGAATACATAAGTTTAGTATATATGTAATACATGTACAAAGGAGTAAATTCTCAAAGGTAAACTTAAATAATAACCTGGTCTTTTCTCCGATTGTAGTTTCATCTTCTAAATGCAGCGACGAGCTTCCAGTAAGTTCAGCTTCTGCTCTGTGAACTTAGTTGCACTGTTGTTTCCTTAGAAACGCCACAGAAGTTGGACTTTGCCAGAATCCTCCATATCCAGTTGGCGTGTTCACCCCCTCCTTCAGCCCTGTACTTTCATGCTTCTTCTCCTCCCTCCGTTTCCCTTTTTCCCATTGTTTCCTCTGATTCAGAGTTTTCTCTCAGTAAATCCATGTGTTTGCTTCTCACAGAGGAGTTAAAGTTTTATGTTCCAGGTCCAAGAACCACTATAGTAAATGTTATTTATAAATAAATCTCACTTTAATCTCATATATATCTGGTTATTACATTTTCAAATATGTTTGCATTCCAGGTAAGGGTCTTCTGAAAAAGTGCACATTTATCAAAAAGGCCATTGGGTTTTTGTGAGCTGTCTACAAATGCATAAAAAACAATTAGGTTTTGTTTCGTCCTCACTTGTCTCCACAGCACCTTAACACCTAAGAAAAAGGAAACATTTTTAAATTGCCATTTCTATCAACACTATAAGTGTGTTAAATGCTAATATGATACAGTGAATAAAGGCGCTACCTGATGGGTCCATGGTCAGTTTCATTAAGGCCAAAGAATAAATGCTAAAGAGAAAAACAAAAAGAGGAACAAAAACTAAAGGAACACAAGGGGTTTAATCAATAGGTGAAAAGAGAGAGAGAAGAAAAAGAGTGTCAAGAAGTTAATAAAATAACACACAGCATCAGTACAGTAGATGTAAACTCCCTCACATTCTCTCTTGCCAATCTTTGCCTTCATTTACCAGCCATGACAGAAAGCTTTCTTAGAAAGAAACAAATAAAATGTGAATATGTACCTTTTCCTCTATTTCCTTTATTTGTCTCTTTTGCAAGTCAATCCTGTCCTCCAGCTCTCTAATTCTCTGCAAGGCAAAGACAGACGTGGTTAGGTGGTCAAAATATGTTAAAATATAAAACTAAGACCCTATCTCATACAATCATCCGCATTTGTACAGAAAATGAACAGTTGTTAAACAGTTAATAAGACCATGATCCAACTATTCCTGTATATACTCCAAATACTCTTCCCCCTTCCCATCATGCCCTCTGTCTCCATGGTAGCTGTGATGAGTAAGAATGAGCTGCCATGGCAACCGAAGAGCAGATTTAACAGCTCACAGTGGAAGTGACTCCATCTTTGAGACTTTAAACCTGAGCAGCTTATTCATTGACTGTGAAATAACATATTAGTGTTCTTGTCTGCAAAGAAAAATCTTTTATCTACCTGCAGTATCTTGAAGTGTATTTAGGGTTAAAAAAGGAGGATACAAATTCATTGGTAAATACACTTGGACAGACATTCTAAATCTAAAATACAAACACCAAACACACCTTAAGCATTCACTGAGGTAATAAAAACAAGCTGTTTCAGTACTAGACCATTGAGTCAGCCAGGGGACTGAGAAAGTGAGTAAACTAAAACCCAACTCTCAGAAACTATTTTACTGGACTTTAAAGTGAGAAGATATGCAGAATTTGATGACAGATAAAATGGACGAGGCCTAACAGACATATATTTTGTGGCCTACTAAAACTATTAAGTCAAGTACACAAGAAACTGTCCTTTATTTCTATCAGTAGTTTCCATAAATGTATATAATTAGTATATTTCATGATTAAAAATGTGTTTTAAGTCTTCTGTGGTTAGAGATTAGGAAAACCATGTTAGTAAGTTACAGTACAACTGATTCAAAGGAAGTTGAAGGTGCTGTGGCTGTTGATGTACTCATTGAATAATAGATACTGTACGAGTCATGGGTGTAAAACTATAGTGAGGGCTGCAGAGTGGAGGGATATTGAAGCAGTGGGGGGGTATTCAGATCACAATGATAGACACACACTCACTCACACACACACACACATAGCCACAAAGTCATTCTGTCTCATCCTTCACTCTTCCACTTTTACATATGCACTTACAGATAGAGTTACAGGTTGCACACACAGGGATACTGCATCTTTTTCAAAGCACCAGAGGTCTGGTGGGGTCAGACGTTTCAGACGGGGACCAGGGGTCAGATTGAGGGAGGGCAGGACTCAGTAACCTGACTCGAATTTGTTTTAAGCCTTACCTGCTGGGCCTGCTGTAGGAGCTCCATGCGCTCCTGTAAGATCTGACTGTCAAACTGCCGGCTCTGCCGGAGAATCTGACGCCGCAGCTTGTCCACGGCTAGCCTCAGCTCCTCCCTCTGCCTGTCTGTCAGGGACTCGGCCACCGCCCGGCATGCCGGCTGCTCCTGCTGCAGAGCGCTATACAGCGTGGCCTCCAGCTCCTCGATCCTCTGCACAGCCAGCCACATACAGGTACACAAACACACACACACGTGGACGTGCACATGCGCATGCAAAAACACACACACACACACAGGCATGCGCAAGCTCACACATGGAGGCACGCACACAAACAAACACACATATGCACACAAACACACACACACATACACACACAAACACACACACATATACACACACCACTGTGACCATGGCAGATATGAGGAACACTGTTCCACTTTATACTGGGGGTTACTTAGGCTTGACCTTCACATGGTATCTTCATTATATTAACAACACAAGCCGCGTTATATTCTCAGTCTCCTACAGACTGTTCCAGCAAAGTTACCATGTAAAAACCAAGCTTTCACCAACATAATGTAAAGTGGGACCATAAACACAAACCAACACCAAAACTGACCAAATAAAATGGTTAGAATTATATGGAAAGTGACCTAAGTTCTGTTTTCTGGCTATTTAAGTCAGTGGGAGGGGAGAATGTTTTTAGATCATTCATGCTAACAAAATCGAATATTAAAATCTTATTAGACCCATTCTGTCTAGAATTTGTCTTCAACTTCACTAGTTGTCCACTTGAACCAAGTTAGACATGATATTAATAAAGTATTATATATTTCTACAATTTAAGAGCGTAAATCGGTGATTGGCCTTCTCATAAGATAAAAGAGTATTAGGCCAATAAACAAGAAGCCAAATACCACGGCCAATTCAGTGGCTTAGATTGTTCACAGAATTTAGACTTCAGTGGTAAAAGATGCAGTATCCCAACACAATGTGACAAATTTTACCTTCATGGAGCATGTTACATTCATGATGTTTAATGGGGTTCCAAGTGTTTATGTGTCATGCTGGAATGACAATGTTGCACCCCTGCATTGCTGAATCACGTTATCATGAACCATTATGCTTTTTACACAACCTTGGTTAATGCTGTAATCAATATAAATGAGTGCATTTTGTCAATTATAGAGGCTTTGGCCAACTTTTGTATAAAAGGGACAGATCATATTTTTCCAGGCTCCGTACCATGTAGGCCTGGTCCAAGGCCTGCTTCCTGTAGTCCAACTCTTCCTCGAGGAATCCCTTCTGCTTACTGAACAGCTCCTGCAACAAGATGTGAGAATATATAACACAGGAAATGGTATCACAACTGAATGGTAGAGTACAGTATATACTGTAGAATCAGAATACATTAGAACAGCAGAAGAAAACAAGCAGATAAAACACTTCTTTTGTGTATATAACAGTGAAAATTCAACTATATTTGCACCAATTACACTGTCAGAACATTTGGAGATTGTGTACTTTAATGGTAAATAGATTTTTCACCTTGTCATTTTCCAGGTCGATCATCTTCTGTGTGAGGGCGACTTCTGTGCTATCTATCTGCTTCAACCACTGTACGGGGGGGATTGGGACGAAAGAGGAAAGGCGAGGGATTAATGCTTTCCCAGAAGCTATTCCATATCCATATTTAACTTAACAAAAGTGACTCAAATGTAGCGGCTGTGTTGGGAATAAATTAAGTGTTTAATAATTTAAGGTAATGTGTGTCCACTGTGTGTCAGTAAAAACACAGCATGTCTGAGAGGAGTCTCACTCACCTTTTCACACAGTGAGATCACTGTCCCTGCCTGGATCACCGCTACCTGCTCCTCATTTCTGAGATTCTACGGAAAACACAACAGAACAAAGTTATCAGAAATTATAAGAATACCCAAGATTTAAAAAAGATACCAGATCTTATTGTAATCCAACAGTGTGTTTGAACTCACCCCATTATCCCCCAGGATATCCAGTTTCTTCATCAGCTCAGGAATGATCACATCCTGCACAGAGGTCAAAACCAGACATCATATTCACTGTGTGTGGTCTTAAAGAAAAATAGTCTGGGTTTGTGTGTGTCATCACCTTGACTCCCTCCTGGTGGCAGTAGATCTGCAGGGCACTGTTGCTGTTCTCAGGGAAGGCAGACATGTGGAGATTGAGGGCAGGAGATCTGCGCTCCCTCTCCTACAGAAAGTACACACCATATTAATACTTACACACCCCTAAAAACATCATGACATCAGCCAAACTAACATTTTTACAGTTTCCTACAGTAATGTCATAGTTCATCATAACATTGGTGGTGGTGCACTGTGAGACACAGAATGTAAATGAGCGTGAAAAGGGAGTGAATGAGGGATTTACTTACATGACACTGAAAACATGGTCAGGATCCGCCAAAATGAGGGAGGTGGAAACCCATGGAATTAAATGGGAAACCAATCCATGCCAAACCAAAGCAACAGGGAGTTTGAAAACACATGCTGAAACTCAAACAGATGCTACTCTGTCTACATTCATATATAACTGCTATTTAAATAGATGCAATATCAACTGATATCAGTGATGGGTGATTAAATTAATATTCCAATAAACCTATCTTTTTTCGGTATATCTATATTTCTAACTTTAATATTCATATTATATTAATTATTTAAAAAAATACTTAAAAGATAAAATAAAAATCCCCAAATTATACTACACTGTTAATCTTTCACAGACATAAACTTTCTTGTGGAAAATGTAAACAAAATGTAGGACATGCATGCAAAAATGAGAGACAAAATGAACAAAGATGGGATTGAATGATGAACTTAAATACATTTTTATTCAATTAAAAATTATATTCATCTTAGCACAAAATTCTTTCACTAAAAAAATATTCCAGTTCAGAGAAGGGGGTATGCACACAGCTGCCATGCAAAACACAGATGCATACAGAGGAGGACTCAAGTGTGTGTAAGTGAACAGTATGTATGTCCGTCTGTCTGGGGAGTCACTGTATGTAGGTCTTGCGTCTGGAATTGAGATTGTTGTTGTCGCCTCCTGGTGACAGTTTGACATTGGTACAGTCTCTTACTTCCAGTTCCAGCACCCTGAATTCCAGCAGCTCATTCTGATCCCGTGCGTCCTGAACCTCGGCCTGCAGCCGCGACTCTGCCTGCTGCAACGCACACATCTGCAGACACACACACATAAACACGCCTTTGTTATACAAGTTCAATGGTTCAGCATGTTTTACAATGCATTATGAATACTATGAATAATGAATGTCCTGTAATTATCATAATGTTTTACAGATAGCTAAGACTTCTCCCAAATTAACAATCTCATAATAGCATTGAATCTGCTCAAATTTAATTTTACTTTTATCTACAAATTATGGCCAATTATAGATTGTGCTTTGCTAGCCTTGTATCATGGAAGAAGGTCAAAGGGTTGGCACATTGGCTGGATTTTGAACCTTAGTACTTTTTTGGTATCAACTGTAGCGCAGTTAAAAGAAAATTGTCAAATACGTCAAATAGCTGGCATTGAATGCTTGCTCAAATTCGTATTCCTTTTTACTTTTTTTTTTTTTTTTTTTTTTTTTTAAATCGCTATGCTCTACAGAGATGGAACAAACTTCCAGAAGATATAAAACTTTCCCCAACTTTGACTGCTTTTAAATCCACGTTAAAAACTTTTGTTTATTCCTTACTGCTTCTGGTTGAACCATACACAGAATTATCGTCCTTGCACTAACATCTTCTGTTTCTGTTTTTATCATTTTCATTTCTTTTAAAATAGTTTCTCACATTTTAATTTACTTTTTTGCTGTATTTCCTTTTTAATGTTAAGAGTATGTTAAGCACTTTGATTTACCTTTGTGTATGAAATGTGTTCTATAAATATACTTGCTTTGCATTGATCAGACAGATTCTGATTTAAACTATAGTACTAGTTTAAGTTTATTTAGGCAAAGTTCTTGACTGCTTGTGTTTAGACGTTTGGCTTCTTTTGTTAAATGAAAACAAAGGTTTTGCAGCAGAACAAAAGATTTTGCAGCAAATGTTCATATTCCTCAAAGTTGGGCATTGAAAAAGTATTGTTTGGTATCAGTACAGAGAATATACAATACTATGGTAACGTATCGACAATAGAATTGAAAAATCTTAAACAAGCTCTCATTGGCATTAAGTCTGCAAGGAGTATGCAACGACACAGTATCTTGACACAGTATCTATGCTGCCAATAAAGTTACATGCTTTTAGAGCATTAAAAGTGAGTATAGGCTAATGCAATGTACCTTCTCGTGAAGTTCCTGGTTGATCCTGAGCAAGTACTGCTTCTCCTCCACCCACTTTGAATCCTGCCATAACAACCAAACACAACATCAGCAAGAAATGACACTGGCAGGAGCAGGAAAGGAAGGAAAGGATCCCCAACGACAGGGTGTAATGAACAAAGCTGTCAGAAACACAATAAGCCAACTCAAAACCATCTACTGTATTTCCAAATGACACATACAAATGCACCATAGACACAAACAGACAGGAACAGAGTGGCAGTGGCACTAGTTTATTGATCCAGAGAAATAAAGCCCACTCCCGAGATAACAGGCAAAGGAGCTGTATTCACAGGCAACAAGAGTTCACAGTAACAGGAGGAACAGAAGGCATTCTGAGGTGGAAAACAGCAGAGCAGCAAATCAAAATAACAGAGCTGGATCAAGCCACAGTTGACAGGCAATATGCAGTGACAAAGGAAAAATTTCACAACAAATGAAGAAACTAAGAGTAGTGATATGAATTCATCATAATAATGTTCCTCATGATATTCAGTATAGTTAATATTTAAGGTGCTCAATGTCAGCATTTCTTTTAATCTATTTAGTTTGGAGAAAATAGCCCAGGCATTTCTTCTGGATATGCATAGGTTTGGCTTACTTCTCAGAGCAAAATGTTTTATGATGACTTTTGTACATATTAAATAAACTAAAATCAATATAAACTCTGCATTGTCATATTCAGAAAAGGTGAGATATTACTAGATTAAGATCTTGTTTATCAATCAATTCATAGGAATCAAAGTGGTTGAAGCCTCCTCTCCAGGGGCGACAGCACTGAAAGACCCAATAAAAAACAGAATCAACAACTGGAAGGACAGAGGGTGAGGCAGAGCGTGCAGGCACAGAGCTGTGACATCACACATGCAGGAAGTGACATCACAGGATTCTACGGCAGACCTGGTCAGCATAGCGCCAGCCCAGGAGCAGAGCAGCCAGACAGACATGCAGGAGGGCCAGTGAGAGCAGGACCAGTGAGCTCCTGTCACCATCCCTCGTCTTTGTTACCTGCCCCCTCTCTGCCAGGGCCTTCTCCAGGTCGACAATCTTGGCCTGGCAGCTGCTGAGCTCTGCATGAAGCTGCTCACGTGTCTGTGGGAGGGAAGATCAGCCATCAGGGACCAGTGTGCAAATTGGCTAGACAACAGATTCTGAAAACTTTACATGGTATTACTGCAAAACATAAATTACAATAATTTACTAGACTTGAAAGTTGCAGTATATTCACTTCTTATGTCCCAAGTATGTATAGTTTTTTTGCAAAGGAAAAATGTTTAAGAACCGCAGGATGATGAGTAAAGCGGGCAGAGAGGTTAAAAGTGAAGTACAAACCCTGGCCTCCCTCTCAGCATCCAGTGAGCCCCCCGTCTGCTCTTGGAGGAGGGCATAGGCCCGCTGGAGAGCCTGGTACTCTCTGGTCAACTGACGGAAACGAAGCTCTGACTCTTCACGGGAAACACTCTATTTAAGAAAAATAGAAATTTAAAATATTAAAGATATATCAAGGAGGGACAGGGTCAAACGCACACACAAAGCTAACTTATTTGTAAGCCCATCTCTTATTCTGTAAATTATTTTTAATGGTCTGTCTTGTTTCTGTCCTGTCAGTTATCTCAATATTTATGCAGCACATCTTTTATCTGTTAGAAGTATAAAATATAGTTAAAATAATTCCTTTCAATGTAGATTAAGGATTTAATTACCTCTTCCAAATCCTCCTCTGGAGTTGCAGGTGTGCGGTCAGTGAGGTCAGTGTTAAAGGAGGTCAGAGAGGACGTCTCAGAGTCTATCGACTCCTCATCAAATCCAAAATATGTCTCCACAACATGCCTCTGCAGAGAGGAAGACAAGGGAAAAGAGGATATGCACATTGTTAAATAAAACCCAAACATACATTTTGTTACCTGAATTTAGAAAGCCAACAAATCCAACATTCATCCGGATTATATCACACTTGATTTCAGATTAAAGAATTTAAATTCAATAAAGATCCTAAATCCACCACACACGTCTGCTGATCTTTCAAAAAACTGCTTCCTTTTGTACAGTAATTCATCAACATTTTGTCTAAAACTTAAACACCAGGCACTGTCATGCTGTTGTTTATCAAAGGTAAAGTAAATCAGATCATATCAAATCAAGTCTCTGCTTGTTTGTTTACTTCTCCCGCAGAGTCCTTACCATCATATTTATAAGTCATCTCCTGGCAACCAGAGAAGTAGAGGCAGACTAGGGCACAGAGGCAAATGAAGGCAGAGAAGTAGAGGATAAGGAGGATATACTCCGTCATGTTGCTATTAGAATAAAAACACCAACACTAAACTATAAAGAATCTCCCCAAAATACAGCTATGATATCTTCTACTATACTTGCTGATCTATACAGCGCTCTGCAGGATTTTAGTAAAGTCCAAAAAGCACAATTACTTTCTGTTGCACGCCCAGACAAAATGGAAAAGCTGACAACAAAGCTTTTGGTCACCATCAAATTACTCAAAAACCAGAAGGCCAGCTTGTCTCCAAGTTCATGTATTCAGCTTCAGCTTTAAACTCCCAATAAGAGAGAAAAATTTCTAGGTGCAAGTCCAAGAGCCAAAGCCGCTGTGCCCAAACCTGTATCCACCTCGCCAAGGTGACAAACTGGTTCCAGCCGGAGAGGTAGGAGAAAACATCTGACACACATCTACAAACTCCTCCTCCTAGCAACATCATAGACTCTAAAATGTCCCCTGATGTATTGGCCCAAACATGCACACTCACACGTATCACAGCAATTATTTTTTTCTAACACAGTCACCTCACCCAATTAGATATGACCATCTCTTTCCCCCACTTTAGTCACACACAAGGAAGCACAGACACAAACTGCTGCACACAAATTAAGCTTGCACTTTTTGGAATAAATGTATACATGGTCCTACAATAACACTAAATACACAAAATAAAATAAAACAACAGGAAAAAGCAAATTATTTTCCACTAGCTGTGGGAATGGTTCATGCAGGAGTTGCGTGTGTGCTCAGCATGATGCTCCCAGCTGTGAGGGATACTGTCTATTATTGTCTCCTGAGACCAATTAAACACAAACATATACAGAGAGACACACACACTCAACTGAAAACAGTGCTTAAGGATCAGTCAACCACAGACAGGGTAGTTGCTTAGTTGCACACCACTGGATTGTTTTTAAAAAACTCATGGACACTTACTTTAGACATTTTGAGAGGTTTCCTCCTGTTCTTTTTGTTCATCACCAATCGGTCACGTTCCTAAAGACAAACACACAGCAGATCAACATCTAAAACTTTGTCCCTGGCAAGACCAGCCTCACATCTGAGATTTAGATGTGACTCGGTGAGCTGCACAGGCTTTACACAGTTCAATCAAAACATTAACTGTCATCAGAATATAACGTCTCATGCAGCAGTGTCCAAATCTGTCTGTTTATACAAAATTCGAGGTCAAATGAGAACACAAGAAAATAAGAAACTGTACTGATAATTGAGATGAAGTGGTAATGATGGACAGGAAACAATATAATCATAAGAATAAAGCACGTGGGTTGAAACTCTATTTAATGAGGAAATTAGCAGCTTGTGATGAGTCGGGCTGTGATGGAGAGGTAAAGAAGATGTGTGGGAGGGGAAAGACGGGAAGATGAATAAATTAGACATTTTTTGCTGAATTAGAGATGGTGTAGAAATGTTCTTAAACCAATAAAACATTCCGCCATGAACAACCACTGCGTCTTCTGAAAATATATAACTTATTCCCTTAATCCAGAGGGATCCAAAAGGCAGAGAGGAGCAGGAATTAAGGTCTAGTGCTTTCACAATGTGATGCTCGATAGGGATGAAATCCTATTATCACAGTATATGTAATTTTATATAATGATATTGATATATATTGTGATATAACACATTTTCTGGTAAATCAACTGAGAAATTGTTAATGGATAAAATAACCAAACAGGAATGTCTATGCCTATCCAGTGAGGTAAAGTACGTCATCATATTGATATAAAAGCACGTAAAACAACAGAGCTGTTAAAGGGAGAGCTACCATAGTACAAACAGCATGGCAAAATGGGAGACAAATTCATATTATCTGAAAGCATATATTGTTATATCGTCCAGCCCTGCTCTCATTTTACAACAAAACAAAAAGTGTGAGATATCAGCACTCATTAAAGAAACTACTAGAGGACTCATATGTTAAAACCAATTAGAAGAATAATAAAATATAACAGGAATCTGACCCTGGTGGTTTGAGCAAAATCCTGACCTGCGTGAGCTCGTCAATGATGCCACGTTGCTCAGAAACTTGCATCTTGAGGAACTCCACTTCCTGTTCCTCATGGGCATGGCTCAGGTCTGTCAGGGAGCTTGGCCGCTTCAGCTGGGGCTGAATGGATTGTTGTTGTGAGGGGGGCCGAGAGGAGGAGGCTTTTTCCTTCTGAGGGAAGGAGCCAGAGAGAGAGTACGGAGAATTATTTCACACTTTTTCCTCAAATGGCCAGTAGAGGTCCCACTTCCTTTTTGATGAAATTCTCAGCAACACCCAAAGTACAGTAACACAATCCCTCTTTAAAACTAAAATATCTGCTATTTTCTACTAGTATTTGAACTTTTTAATCTTTAACTAGAGAGAAGAGAGAAACAACAGAGAGTAGAGGTAAAACATACGCTGGGTGCATCTCACCATCTCAGCGTTCTCTCGGCTCAGGTTCTTCAGTTTCTCCTCCATGCGTTGCAATGTTTGAAGGAGGTCATCATTCTTCTTGGACAGCCGCTTGTTCTTCTCAAACACGGGCTTCATCTGGCTCTCTGCCTCTCGCACCCGCTTCAACTGGACAGAGGAAGGAAACAGGAAACACTGTAATTTTAAGTCTTGCCTTCTAGTGACACAGAATTTCCAGTTTGAGCAGGAGACGCAAGATCAAGGCTGGAGGGCTTAGAAAATACAATGTTTTAATACACGTTTCATGGCATGTATGTTTCTTTATGTGTTTTCATGCGTGTATGTTTGTACTGTAATAGTGTGTGTGTGTATTTGCATGCATAATCACTGCATGTATGTACTTCTGCATGTGTGTTCCTCACTAGTTCATTCCTCTCGTCAGCCAGCAGTGCATTTCTGTCCTCCAGTTTCCTGATGACCGAGTGGAGCTCTGCAATCTTCAGCTGGAACCTCCTCATGTCACGCTCCTCCACTTCCTGTGGAGTAGGGGGGAGAGGAGAGGAGGAGGAAGACAAAATCTAAAAAAGGACATACATGCAGGCAGGCAGGCAAGCAGGCAGGTAAAAGAGGTGGATGGGAAAGAGGAGGTGGTGGGATGAAGGATGAGATGCCATTTCACAGTGGAACTGTGAAGCTGTACACATAGTATATCCAGATGCTCATGAATGTATGAGCTATATGTGCAGGTGTGACAAAAAAAAGTCTAAAAGCTATCTCTGAGTTTATTTTAAAATTAAAATGGTGGGTGAGTCAGCCTAGTAAAGTAGCAAAAACACATACAGTACAGTGACTACAGGGAGATTTGAATGTTTAAAAGTTTTAGAGTCCCATAAAAGTTTCAATCAGGGGATTTGATGATTACACTTTTTCTCTATAATACCTAAAGCTAGGGTACTGGCAGCTAACGCCAAGAACCAATCCAAAGCTAGTGTTCTTTCTTTTATTTCAATGCTATTTCAATGCCATTTTAGAGGCTTTGTCACCCTTCAAAAATCAAAACACCTAATGTTTTGCACTCTTTGTATGAAAATGATCAAATTTAAAGAAAGTAAATATCAGAAAATATGTGCTATCTACATCACCAGTAAAAAAAAAAAGCCTTCAAAAACTCATGTTTATTCTGTTACATAACTTTAATGTCTATATTTTGGTCTTATGCATGTAGAGCATGTGCACATTTCAGATGGCCTGTGATGTTGCAAGTGTATTTATGCATTAATGCACATGTACAGATGCATGTGTACACATTTGGTTTTGTGTCTGTATATACCTGGTTGTTGAGAAGGTCTGAGTTGTCCCCCAGCCCAGGCATCACCTCTCTCTTGGGGCTGCCGTGGTTGTATCTCTCAGCCTCTCGTACCTGGCCCAGCTGCTCATCCAAGGCTTCCTTCTGAAGCTGAAGCTTCTGGGTGTAGCCGGTCTGCAGACCCAGCTCCCTCTCCAGGGCACACACCACCCGGTCCTTCGCTTTCAACTCATCCATCTGTAAGAGGGATGGATAGGAACATGGTGGTGGACAGACAGTTTTCCATTAAATCCCAGATACTCCCAATACTCAAAATGTTCACAATAAATTATGCAGATTTTTCTGATCATGTTGCAGAAAATACATAAAAAATGTTTATGAAATTCAGCAAAAATTGAGCTTGATCCATTTATTTCACTTGTTTTACCACCAATGTGTGAGTATCTGGTTTACATGAAGTACGTTGTCCCACACTGGCTACACCTTCAGTCTAATAAGCTGCATACTCAGATGGCCGAGAACAGAATAAGGGAGTGACAGTGTTTTAACTTTTAAAATATTGTGCTTCAGCTGTGAATAATTTATGAAGCTTTGTTCTTGCTCTGTGTTCTTCTAACAAATGTTCTCACTTCTACTTCCCTCCGTATTTTGTTCTTAAACACAGGTATTTCCTGCACTGCCTGCTATCCATCAATCAGCCATGCTTTACTCTTTTACCACTCTGATTCCAAATATTATAAAGTCTCCTTGCTCAAACATTCCTTGCCTGACAACAATACCTGTTATTGTAAGCCTATTGTGTGTAATGTGGTTAATGAGTAACTGCAGGTATACAGACTTTTATTTTTGTAGATAAGCGCCACATGGTGACGTAGGGCAAGACAGACAGTGCAGCAATTAGCCTCTAATCTTCATACAACGTCAGTGAGATAAACCCTGAACTGGAACTGAACTTCAGAAGCAGGAAAACAGATGTTGGTGTGTGAGGGACTCTTGGTGATAGTCAAATGTGGTTGGGACTATAAAAATAACAGCTGCTGGGTTTGTCAAGCTAACTTATCACAGGAAAAGTAAAATATGGTTTATAGTGCAGTGTAAGATCTGTCTTTTCATTGCATACATTACAGCTCCATATTTTGTAATTTAATTAAGGTGAGCTCATTGTGATGGACATAACAAGACAGATTTTACTCTCCAACACAGGCCCAAGGGGGAAATGATCATTTATGGTATCGGATTTTAAAGGCCCTGGAAAACTATTTTCTCAATCAGCTTTTCACTGTGAGCAATGGTGACCTACATGAACAAAACATTTTATGAGAAATTTAGAACTGAGATTTCTGTCTGTGTGTCTTGCACCAATCAGTATTTAACAACATTTTAATTTAAATGTGATAACAGTTGTTGCTTATTTATCAAATATGATCAAACCACGGTCCTGATGAGGTAGATTAACTCAGTTTTTCACTTAATGAATAAATAAATAAATCATGAATATTTCAAGTTATTGAGAAATATTATAGAAATATGTCTGGGCAAGCTGATACTGTAAATACAAATTTGTTAACTGGCGCACCAAGGTAAATAAAGGTTAAATAGATTAAATCATTTCTAATTCATTTCAATTATCTGTTGTGTAACATCTAGGTAATATTATAGTCACCAGCAAGCACCTTACACCATACATATCCTGTATACATAAATACCCTCAGGGACCCACAAACTGCTTTTACTGTTGCTACAGCACTTTACACTTATTTACACCTTCTTAGATTTATTTGTTTCTATTTCTATAACTCTTGTATAGTTGTCCTGTGTATTGCACTACATTTTTGTGTCTTGTTTTGTATCCTGTTGTTGAACCTTATGTGTAGTCTGAATGTTTGCTTCACTCCCACTCAATGCTGCATCATTCATTCTTTTTGTTTTGCACCGGGGACCAGGATAAACACAATTTCGTTCCTCTATGTACTGTTCTGCACTATATACAGATGGATAACAATAAAGTCTCTCTTATCTCTCTTATCTTATCTTAAGTATACCGTCAACAGTGTCTAGGTAATATTTTAATTTATTAGCCCTTATCTAAAGACTTAGCTAGTGGCCACGTCAGTTTAAGATAAGACATATGTAGTGTCTGTCTTCCCAGCGGCATTTGGTCTCACCACTCTGCGGATGTCTCTCTCACAGTCCCGTTTGATGCGATGCACCTCATCTTGGTGCTGTTGGTAGGCTGTGCGGAGATCTGCTGCTTTGGCTTTATCTGCCTGCAGAGCATTTCCAAGTGCCTCCTCAGCCTGCTTCCTGGCTGTCTTCTGCTCCTGGATCTAAAAGACCCCCCCCCCACACACACACGATAATATTAATACACTTAAAACCAAAAACAAACAAAGAGAGTGATACTCACACATTCATAAACACATGTCCTATCCCATTAGACAGTTGAATGATGTTTGTTTAGAAAGACTACAATAGAACAATGGCTTGGCAACAGGCTTTTCCACCCTGCTTCCTGTTTTTCACCAGCAAATTTACAAAACGTTTACACAGTCCCACACTCAACACAGACACACACACACACACACACACACACACACACACACACACACACACATGCACACACGTGCACTCTCAAGATGGTTTCAGAATGTGAACTTTCCACAAAAAACTGTTTGTCTTTATCTAAGAACATACAGTCCCCTCAGAAAATATCTAATCTGCAACACTCATTCCACAATGTTGTGAGGTCACAGCCTAAATACATCAGAAACACCATGAATGTGTAAGTGCTTTAAATATGGTGAGGTGCATTCGCACAAAGAATTTTGAGGCATATTAGGCTGAGCTCTACTTTGAGAGAAGCAGAGCATACCAGATATAATGTGAAAGCAGCGTTAGGATTGATTCTTGGGTGTACTGAGTGACAGTTACCATGTCCATATCTTTGTACAATCTATAATAAGAACACAACTTACTATCTACTACATTACGGTCACCTAAATACATGCCACAACCTACCTCCTGCTGTAGCCTTAGCCTCTCCCCGTCAAAAGCTCTCCTGGCCTCCTCCCGAGCCTCTCCGAGAAGCGCATTTTTGAGCTTGTCAGCAGCTCCATCTCTCAGTGCGTTTACAAGCCCCTGGAGCCTCTGCACCTCAGCATCCCGTATCTTGATGGCCCGGGCCAGCTCGACTTCATGCTGCCGCGCCAAACCCTCACGGACAGCCGCTATATCCCGTAACTTTTCTTCATGGAGTTTGGCGCGCAGGTCAGTGAGCGCTACAGCATGTTTGTGCTGCTCAAGCTCCCGAGCCTGTCGCTGCTCCTGGAGCCGCTCACGGAGCTTACATACCTGGGAGAGTGACACATTTTGCAGTTAAGAGTTGCATAAGAATACAATCAACCAGTCATCATCATATATATCACAGTTCATACATTTTGCCCCAGACTGTGTGCAGCTATCGAGTCGTGATTTATTCCCCAACAGGGAGCAGTAGACACTCAAATGGAGAACAGTAATGGTTCTGTGCTGACTTAAATAACTGTTAAATCAAAAATAATGTTTCCTTGCATGTACCTCCCTATATCTTTGTCTGCTCAGCTCAATATTATCATATTTTAAATGAGCCAAAAAAAAGATGTATCTATGTACCTGTCCCACTCTAACTGTCAATATTGGGCTTTATGCACTGCTGACATTTTTACACCCATTGCTCCATGTGGCATCTTGTAGATGCTTTTTGTGCATATCGTATAAGTGTATATGTTTTAAGCATGGCTTGCCCCAGTAACATCTGAATCCCTGCACTATTATTGCCATTCTCCAAGTACAACCATGAAGGATGAAGAGAAGGGCACAGAGAGCACAGAGAGGTAGTTTGTGTCAGTCAGAAGGTACAAGGAGAGGCAAACCACCCTAGCAGCTTTTCCAAGACTATGTACAGTGTTTGCAGGCCTAACAGCCACTGAATAAATATAATGATGATTAGTCATGTGGTGTACACTGATAAAAAACTTGGAACTGGCATATCATAGTATTTGCAGAGGTATAAGCTCATACTGAGTGCAATCACCATTATTACAGCTCCTATTATAAGTATTACTTCTTTATAAGTGTGCTTGTATTGAATATTAGCTGCAGTGAAGGTAAATAATTTATAAATAATTCTTTAAAATTGGCCACCCTCTCCTTCCTCTGCTTTTATTGTGATGATCTAAAGAGGACTACCTCTCTACTGTCATAATTCTTCTACACATTTTGCATCCACTTCTTCCTCTTCTTCTTCCTCCCCCTCACCTTGCCCCGCTCCTGCTGCATCTCAATCTGGATGTCCATGAGTTTGCTCCTCAGCTCCTCATTGGTGGCCTGCACCGAGTCAGCCATCAACTCAGATTTCTCCGGCTTCCTTCCCTTCTTAAAGGGTGGGACCGCAGGGGGTGTGGCTGATGACATAGCACTCTCGCCGCCCAATCGGGACGGACATAGAGTGCCAGGTGTGGCGAAAAGGAGGAGAGAGTCAGTCGCTGCTCCTCCTCCCTGTGAGCATCATCATCATGTCGTTGTCAAGTCTACATCATTGCTGGAGGTTGCTGAGTTTCTATTTGAGAGAGACAGACAGCAAAACAAAGACAAAAAGAAAAGATGGAAAAAGGGTGACTCAGTGTTAAAAACTGGGTTACATGAAACTACTCTGCACAATACTCTGGGCCCAGGCCACATGACACACTACAGCCTGGGGAAAACAGACTATTTTTGGGACTAACATTTACACTCTCCTCTGTTGCCCTCTTCTCTCCAACATATACAGGTGGGCTATTTATCATCATCCTATTTCAGTCCCTAGGCTGTACTTAGAAGCTCCATAGTGCATGAAAACGTGTCTGACCACCATAGTTATGGTCCCTGGCCTCTCATGTCTCCTTCAACACTTTTCTCTTTCAGTAGACTAATAAATTCACCCTTTACTTTGATGATTCCTTTGTCCAGAAATCCTGTAATCTGTTCTGGGCCTGTATACATACTGTACATAATAAAGAGCTCTCCTAGCTCCTGTAGTCCACTTAACCCTGACAGAATAAACAAATCATTGTGTACTTTATCCCTTTACTACAAATTCCCTGAACACTGACAGTCTGTACTAAAGGAGTTCAAGAGAAGTCTCCTTGGAAATTTCAATCTAGAAATCATTGCTTGATTCAATTTTTCTTGTTCATCTGTCTATCTTCTTTATTGCCTTCTTTTTGTTTTCACATCTTCTCGTCGTTAAATAAATTACTGTTTCAAATAGATATCTGATTGATTTTGTCTCGACTCTTTGAGAAATGTAGGCCGCAGCTGCTATTCGGTCCTTCCACTTTATCCATCAGTGCAATACAATTGCAAGATTTGTCTCCACCTTTCTTTTTCTAAACATACCGGACATCCTGGAAAGAGTGGCCATTGCATTATTTTTCTAGTTATAAGAGCCATGATATAAAACAGAGAAAAGCAGCAAATGTAGATCGACTAATCGCTTATTTGACTAATAGTTTCAGCTTTAATGTAAAATAAGGGTGACATCCAATTGAACTACACATACCAAGGCAAATATAAAAGGATTTAAATTAGGCCTCATGATTAATATACTTTCCACTCCTCCTCCTTTTTCCCCACTGAAGGCAGGTAACAGTTGTGTGAGCAGGTGTATTTTGGGCATATTTTATTGTAGATGTGTTGCTACAATGACACACATTCACTGAGCTGAAAGTGGACTCTTCTAATCCCTTTCTGGAATGAATTGTAACCCAATAACCTTTCTGTTAACTATTAAATAAATAATGCAACGATTGAAGCATTAAGACCGCAGGCGCCGCCATCTTTTTCTACAGACACATTACCAAACATTCATACAACATACACAGATGGCAGTAATAGTTACCAAGGCAACCCTTGCTCTCAAAAACTCATTCCTCTCATAGCAAAGGGTGATGAGAAGGAGGAGTTTCACACACACAACACAGAGACATGGTGCACACACAAAAACACACCACCGTATAGAGGCTGCACATTTGAAAAACGCACGCACATGCACACATGATTTCCTTATCTGGTCCAATCTCTGAGCCGAGGTTGACTGAGAGACAGAAATGCATTGATGCTGGAGGGCAAGGGAGCTTTCTTCCACATGGATTTCTACACAGCACGCACAGTCAAACGCTAGGAAAAAATGAGAGAAAGGATGGAGGAGGATTAAGCCTATAAGAGAAAGGCAGAGAAGAGGAAAGAGCACTCTCCTCTTACATTCTCTAACCTCTCTCATCCCTCCACCCCCACTTGCTGGCATGGTGATGTTACCGAGCAGAGGCAATCACAGTGATCTCACTCTCATTCACAGAGACAGAAAAAGAGTGAGGGACACAGAGAGAGAGATCATTCACACACAGAAAGCACTGACACAAGCACACATTCTTAAACAGAACAACTAGGGACAGATACAGCTGACATCTATTCACAGAGGCACCGAAAGCTCTCTCTACACTTATTCGCATTAACAACAAACGTATTTATTTAGAGTAGGTCAATAGAGTTGACTCACAACCATGTGTATGTGAATTTGCACACATCATTTACAAGAGAGAACACCTTGCACCCTGCCACTGTTTTAAGCATGTTTATGTATGTCTGTGCCATTATTAGAGACCAGGTGTATCCAAGCTGAAATGGCTGAGAGGCATGACGGATGGTTTCACTGTTTCTTCTTCACAGGGGAAGGAGGCGTGGATGCTCATCCTACCAACATCTGGATGTAACGTTTCCTCAGTGGAAACAGAGAGTGATACCTTAAGTGGTCTGATGCATGTCAATCATTTTTATACATATTTGTCTTCACATATTTTGAGTCAGAGCTAGTCTACTGATAACCTTTGCTCGCATCACAACAGAACTCTTGGTTAATAATGTATAGTATATTTTTCACTTGACACGAGTCCAGATTTTCCCTGAGAAAAACATGTGTACAGGCACAAACATATATATATATGCAATCAACCACACACAGTTCCCACAAAGCCATGTGCTCCCAGGCTGGCAGCCAGAACCTAACTCTGAGAGTTTATAGTGGAAACTGGAACATTTTATAGGGGCACAAAGAAGCTAACAAGCACTTTTAATGTTCTCAGAAGCAAACAAAAGCCAGCACAGGTCATAGACCTTAAATTACCTCATCGAGTAAAAACAGTTACCCAGCATATATTGCACTAGAAAGCCGAAATGTTTAAACAAAACCTTTCAACAGACGGCCAAGATCAAAAAGTCATCAACGACCCTGCTATCACCCACATATAGCCGATATAGCTAAAAAATAATAGCTAAAAAAATAATTATGACTCATCAAATCAATCACAAGTCATATTTTGCAAAAAGTTGTAGAAATTGAATAATACAGCAACAAAAAACACACCTTCAATGCCTATTTATAATGCAGTGAATGTAGCACTGAGTCAATCAGCTTAAACAAACAATGGCGCTAAAACACTTCATGGTGACTGCAGGAAAGAAGTGATGAAGAAATTCTGCAGCTGTCGAGGAGTTTCATAATTAAGCTAATTGCAGCTTGAGAAAAGCACTCTCTGACTTTGGGCCACCCTGCATCAGCACCAATACAGCATAAGAATATTAGCTGAAGCATAGCATAATCAAGGCTTTGGGCTGGTACCTGGCTACCACTGGCTGGTGTTGAAACCTTGATCCTTTCTAAACAGGCTGAACAAAGTATTTGACAAACATATAGGCTAGCTAGTTCCATAACAACCCCAGTAAATCCCCCCTTCTCTGTGTAAAATGGCAGGCCTGTATAGGGTTACAACAGTACACTGGTTGGTGGGTGTTCCTTGGCTTTGCCTTTTAGTTGAAGGATTTAAATGTAGGTTGTGACAATGTTTGTTTGTTTTTTCTTTGTAATAATTTTTTGTAATAAAAGTCAGTAGTGAACTGTACAGTATAGTGGACAGTGGTTCAGATGCCTAAAGTAACCTACTTTAACAGCTGGAGACTGTTTTGATCGTTTGAAACAAGAAGCCCTGGCAAAAAAAAAAATGTCCGCCTACCAGTTGGCAATAAAACCATTAAGTTTTCTATTGCTATTTCAGTCCGCTGCCATTTGCCTCTCTGTTTGCAGCAAACCAGCCATGGCAAATAAAACCATTAAGTTTTCTATTGCTGTTTTGCAGATACAACTGTGATGGCAATCAATCTTCTGATCATAAACCTTTAATCAATTATTTGCCTCTCTGTTTGCATCAACTTTCCTTTGTTTTGTTCTGCAACCTTCAAATTTTGAAGTCATCTCTGCAACCTTCAAATTTTTGGCATCTCTGCTTGAAAATTAACTTAAATGGTTAATCGATTATCAAAATAGTTGACAATTCATTTCTTGACTAATTTATTAGTCAACTAATCGTTTCAGTTATAGTTGCTTCTTCCAGTGAAAAGCCAAGTTGCTCTCCACTCACTGCCAGACTACCTGATTTATCACACCTCAAAATTCCTATTAAGTCTATTTTTAAGAAGTCATCTATTCAAAACAAATCAAGTGTGGTGAAATAAGTACTGGCATTAGTGCAATAAACCTGTCCTTAGAGGACATCTGAAAAATTAAGCCTTCAGAAGAGATATGCAATTGTATTAAATGACAGTGTTGCTGAGGGATGTCACCATCATGATTAACATACACGTAATTTACACTTCACAAAAAGTCATGATGCATGGTACAATTGTCCCTGAAAAAAAAAAAAAAAAAAATCCCAACATTTTTGAGAAAAACTTCACATTTAATAATACATTTACTTGGGCATTTTTTCATGCCATTTTTGTGATTGCATGTCTGTGAAATAAAAATGTATAATAATGCACTTTAAAAGCTGACCTTGTCCTTTAGCAGAGAAACTATTATAGGTTATAAATGAAGTATAAAATGTTAGGTAGACAGACGTCTTTGCGATGGGGACAAGCTTATTACACACTTACAGATGGACCTCCTCAAAGCTAGACAGACCACACACACACACACACACACACACACACACACACTCACAGTGTGTCAAACATTAACTAGACTTCAGTGAGACATGCCAGCCCAATAAATACATCACAGATCAAAAGATCAAACAAAGACTCCTTGCTGCTCCGTCTAGGTTACAAATCAACAGTGAGGGTGTGGACCGGTGAGATATACTCCTGTTTATACTACACATTTGTTACAATGCCTCATAGGCCTATATATGGACACAACACACACACGTTCTCATTGTAGTTACATCAGCAGAGTGTACACTGTCAGAACAGGTCTGGCCACAGTCCAGACATCCCTCCACAGTCCACACAGACACACTCAGCAGTCTAGTGATACTCTAAAGACACTGTAAAAATCCCATTGAACAGCTGAGTAACCCAGCCAAGTGCAACACTAGTGAAGCATATGACCTAAAAACTACTATGCCAACAGAATGACTACAAGTTACTGACCTCAATGATTAGTCAACCCAAACAGATAAACAAGAAGTCTATCTCTCGCTCTGTGTCTGTCACACACACACACACACACACACACACACACACACACACCACCTACTCAGTAATGCTATTGCTAGCTTTATTGCTCAGGGTTTAGATCTATAGTACCCAGTAATGTGTCAATTTGGTCATTCATTGCTGGAGGCATTGCATGTTTTTGGCCTGCGCATGTACATCTATGTATATGTATGCTGTTGCATGCATCTGTGTGTGTGTTAGCAATGATAGCCTCCCCCCAGAAAGACATGACAGTGCAGTCAGTAATGTGATTAACCTTGCCTCTCTCTCTCTCTTTGACTACACAGCACTTTGGTCAGTAGTGGCTGGTTGCTATTTAGCCCCAGGCTTACATATGAACATGAATACACAATACAGACATTTACACATCTGTCTCACTCTTTGCATTAAGAATATAGGGTGAACTACCCTCGTATTTCTTCATGAAAGGGTTATAATGAAGGAAGTGCAGCAATGAGAGGCATGCACATGTGGGTATCGTCCACAGGGATTATCCTGGTAGCAGCCTGTTACTCAAAGTGTTATGCTGAGGAAGGCAGGGGTATGAAGGGAGAGATAGGATTATGAATGAAGAATAAGTGGGATGAATTAAGTTAGGGAAAGGAGTGTGGATCAAGGCAGGGGGTGAAGGAAAAAAGAGGGGGAAACTATGACATAAACAGGAGTCCTGGTGAATGTCAGCATTCATTGACTTTATACCTAACATTGACAGGTTGAGGTCAGGGTGAAAAAAATAACATTAAATAACCATAAATAGACAGTGACCCTATAATAATAATCATAGTTTTGTTCCAGTACCTGCATGAGAGCTATCCCTTTCTTAGGATCAGTTAATAAAACACATACAATGAGCACAGCGTGCATCATAGTGTTTGCAGCATGCCCTGAACAGGCTGATCAAACAGAAGTGAAACATCAAACATGTTGGCTGTCCAGTGTTGGGCAGATTTACGAGCCTCGTCTACTACAGCAGCAGAGCTGTTATGACAGACAGAGTCCCTGCATGGCAGAAGACTGGTTTGGTAAAGGAATATGGATGGTGGAGATGCTGGGATGGCTTAATGCGATGTGGGCAGTGCTCTAATGAGCTGTCAAATGGGAGATTATAGAGTGCTGCTGGAGGAGGGAGCGCTTTTACACAGCCGACAGCCTGCCTGTCCGGCTTGCCAACCACACCCCACGGCGACATGCACGGGGCTGCAGCAGCATCCTCCAGCCACAGAGGTCGGATGTCCTTGCACTCAGGCTGTACGGTCTAATGTGTTGATGTTTCTGTGTGAACCACTGTCATGTAGCATTTCCACCGTGCTGTTCTGCTGTGACCACAGACTCATGCGGTCCATATTCCGCCAGTGGCCTCACTTACACCAGTAAGGACGAGGGTAGAAACATCGGTAATGTAACGGCAAAGTAAACATCAGGAGGATGAGGACAGTGAAAGCAGTTGAATATTAATCACTCGTGTCGGGTAACGTTATCATCACGCTTCATACTTCCTCTTTGGTTAGCTGGCAGAGATCAGCGGTGTGACATAGGTTCACGATGCAGCCAAAATCCACATTCCTGTCTGGGTCGATATGAGGCTTGGCAGTTAGCCTACTATAGCTTACGAGCCCAAACTCACATCGAAAGCCAGATATGATGAAGCCCGGTCGGTGGCTCTCCGTCCGTTACTGCACCGTTAGCACATGAAACACGGATGTCGGATATATATCGCAGCAGCTAACCGCCTGGCAGAGTCTACAAATTAGCCGGCAGAAGTTGTCTATCATTACAGACCGAGCAAACTTACCTGAAACTGAGGTCCTGTGGTCACAAGTGCCCTGATGTTGAAACGTCGCTGCCTAATTTTGCTTCACATCCAGGAAGGGAAGCTGGGCTTCGGTGTGGAAGAGCTGTATTAACTCACCTCCAGCACTTGAAAGATGTCGACCTCAGCTAACTGCAAACAGCTGCCATTTACAACTTTATTCCTCAAGATATTACACACATTATAACAGTTAACACAGGAAGTTGTATTTCCACCACTGATATTATGCTCTAGCTACAGACTGGATTCAGCTCCGGGCTTCTCCTCCTCTCGCGCCGCACGTTGACACTTTGCTCCACGCCCACACACACATTGGAGTGCACGCGCGACGTCATCCGTTCCTATACATTGCATCCTCATGAGTGAAAAAAATATATAAATAAAACAGTTTCTACGCCAGTGTTTGGGGTGGGGGGGAGTAAAAAGCCGGGCGGGCGTCGCCGGTAGCGTGATAGAAGCGCGACACCTGACTGCGTGTTCAAGAATGACACCGCGCGCAGTGAGTGCGTGAACACGCCGCCAGTGCGGGAGAGGGAAAAACGTAAGTCGTCAGGGCGTACGGTGGCACAGACAGAGTAGACTACACAAAAAGAATGTGTTCATGTGTTCCCATGTGTTTTCTTCAAATATTTTAAAGACATTTTGCTTTTATTGTCTGTAAGAGCAAGATCATTCAGAAGTAAGCTCAACTCAAAATGAACAAAAGACGGAAAGAAGATTGGGAACCAAAACATTTCTGTTTGTGAATAAATAACTTTATAAGAAACTTAACAATAGGCTATATTCTAGAGATTGGTTACCCACAGAAACTGATATATCTTTCTAAGTTGTGAGTGACATCATCTTTTTACTTTATGTCTTTCCTTTTTATCTGCAAGTTTTTATTTATTTACTTTTTAACTTATTTTGGATATTAAATAGTCTTTCATTTCATTGTCATTGCATTAATTTATTTTATTTATTATTAGATTTTATTGTATAGATACCTTTATACTATGTTGAATATGTTATTAGCACTCCTGTACCTTGTGTGTGCTTGTTTTGTACCTGATGTACTATGTAGCCTACACTTATTGTACACTGCATGATGATGATAATGATGGTGATGATAATTACCAATATATAAGAGCCACTGTGCCTCATCATTATAAAAATAATTTGTTCTTTATAAGTAAAGGTTAACCATCATTATTATCACAGAAACTCAAAAACATCCCTACAGATATTCCACTGTCTGTATTTTCTTCCATATCAGTGATGCATTGTAACTGAAAAGCCTCAATTACAGTTACTGCAGGGCTCATAATTCAGTATATTTATCTAGGACAATATGACTCGCTAAATCATAACACTAGGTGAATTAATCTGACAATATGAAAGTGGCGTGAGTGTGACCCAGATTCTGGGGGATGCATTACTTACGCACAGCTGCCTGTCTCTGCCTCTCCACACTGCGTCTGCCTGTCTGCCATTCACAAGCAGCACCACACACATCATCACAGCTTTCTGTGGCTGCAGCATATGCAGCCCATTGCTGCAGGGCAACGTAGGCCATAGGAAGTGGAAGAAAGAAGAGCACACAGTCAGGAATGAGTTTCAGCTGTCTACATCATGTCCGCTCCTACAGTGGTCACACTCATCCAGTGATGAGCAGAATCCCAGTGGGCATTTTTCCCAGGTTGTATTAGGCTTGTGCTGTTTATATGTATGGAACATTTTTGAGTTGGGTAAAGCAGACAAGCAAAGGGGGTGAGTTTGGAGTATTAAGCTGCGCTCCATTCAGGTTCCTGCTGAGGCCAGCAAACAGACACCCAGATGGAGTGATAAAGTGAAAAAACATTGTGGTTGCAGGCAGGTTGCAGAGAGATGAGGGAGGGGGGTGTCCTGTTTTGTTTTGGTGAGGGATTGACTCTGAGAGCGAATGTGTGTCAGAGAGCGGTAATGAGTGTTTCTGTTAATTGTTTTGCCTGAGGTATTTTTACTGTTTTCAGCAACATGGTACATTGTGAGCCTGTTTTTGTACCATGCTCTCTCTGAACAGGAGAACAGCAGATTTCACAGAAAGAGGATAAAGGAAACCTTTTTGTATTTGACGTCACAATAACCTTGTGATTAGGCCTTGTGATGTCTCATCCTCTGATAAAAGAACAACCCAAGGTGTTATTAGATTCAGGTGATGGTGATGATTAAAGTGTAAAAGTGATGGTGAATAGCGTCCTGAGCCTGTTTTATGCTTCTAAGAGACGGTGTACTGACTAGGATGAATGGACAAGTTACAAACATGTTAATCACAGATTTCTTCATGGGAAGAAGGTTATTAGTTACACAGTCATGTGAGGAGTCACTGTTTTTATTAACTTAACATAATCATCTTAGGTTTTTGGCATATCCATGAGAGCTGTTCATAACAAGCTTAACATATTCATGACTGCTTGCAGATTAAACTTATTATAGCTTTTAGAGACGGCCTCTTGTATTCAGAGGGGACCGGAGAATCAAATGAGGGATATAACTAGCCAACTTTCCGTCTATACAGCATTTAGTTTAAGCACATAGACATAGACAAACATTAGACACCTTTGTGTCCATTTCTGAAGCCAGCCACCAAACCGACCTATTTTCCACAATGTAACCCTTAGTCCCCACTCTGCAGTGAGTGAGTGTGGTGACGTAACACTTTCACATGAAGGCAGTTAGGCTTCCCGGGCATGAGTCACACCACTGTTAGTCACTAAAAAATCTGAGTCTGATGTTCCATGGTCCATCCCCCCCAAAAAATCTTAATTCATAACATGAACATAACAAGATGACAGCCTAGTGTGTAACAGAAGAAAATGTTCTTTGAAATTTCTTTGATTTGTAAAAGCTTTTCAAACACAGTAACAAATATTTCTCTCTGTTTCTGACCCTCTGGGTAAGCTATGAAGTGTTTAGTGGAACTGCTGGTGTTAAATGTTCCATTAGACAGTCCAATACTTTGCTCTAGAAATACACTGCACACACCCAGAATCATAATACAAGTTGTTTAATGTAGCCACAGTACAAGTTGTATGAATCAACAAGGAGAGTTATAGAGCTTAGCATTGCAGTGTAGTTCTAGTCGCTAGAAATTTAAATAAACAATGTATTGTGTAATTGTCACCATAAAGGCACCATAATGTTATTGTAGTCTGTGATTAAGCGTCTGTGAGTATTGTGAACCACATTCTGCATAAAATTAAGTGTTTTCTATCCCTGCTTTGGGCCTTTTTCAGGACATTAATTAAATGGATTTTCAGCCCTTTGTTTTAATATCTTATTAAAGGGGCACTCCAACAATTTTACACATGAAGTTCAGTTTACTCGTCGAGAGGAATACTTCTCAGTCTGTTGTATGATGTATTCTGTGGCTCTGGAGGGAGGTTTCCCAAGTTTAAAAAAAAAAATCTGATCACGGGTATCTTGGGCTTGAGACTTAAACATTGTAACAGAAAGTCTGCCATTTCAAACTGGAGATGTAGGGTTTGAAAGAAGTGAGCATTTAGGAGTCAGGGAAATTAGTGTCTAATGAAAGACGCAAGTGAGTTGCATTATGAAAGATGCAGGATCCAGCATTTTTGGAGCTTGAACCAGACTACAGAGTACAAATCAGGTTATCTTGGCCTCTGCTCCTTCAGTTTTGACCTTTTTTTAAATGTTTCTCATGAGTCCACCACCTTTATGTAAGTGCAGTACTAAATTGCTGAAGAACCCCTTTAAGTCAAAACTCAGCCAATTTCAAAAAGAACATGAGCTCAGACCTAAAGGGTTGCAACTAAAGGCCACTATGCATACAATTATTCCTGTTCTCCATTTTTTCTTTTATTTCATTTTCCTCTCTCTCAGCTTCTTTTCCACTCAGGCCTCAAAATAACTACAGATCAATACATAGAGGGCTGGCAGCTGAAGAAGGGACATAAGCCACAGGAAGGAGTTGAGTTTTCCCCACTTGTGTGTAAGAAGTGCCAATGATTTAAGCATAACAGTTTGTAAGAGTTTCTAATAACATGTTCGTATAAAAGATGGTTCATGTTCTAGTCAGTGGCACCAACATTACAAGAGTTGGATTAACTCCCTGTCTGAGAATTTCTTCAAAGTGAAATCTGTATGACAACATGCTGTATGTTATTATATTAGTATCATAACATAAACACACTGGTGTGATATTTATAGAGTACATAATGTGTAATTAAAAAATACCCTGGGTCTTGAAAATTGACCAAAGTATCAGCTGGCTGCAGTCCATCCAGCATTACAGCTGTTTCCCTGCAGAGAGAAACTTCAAAGGTCAGAATAGCTACTGGGCTGCATTTGCAATGGAAACTCATCTTCACTGCAGTCAATGTCCGTTCTCACATAACCCTTCCTGTTGTCATGGTTACTGACCATACCTCCTCTCATCCTCCTCAGGTCTCTCTTCCTGTGAGAGTTATTGGCAATGCCGAGGAGACCGTGGGTGGGGCCTGTGCTGTTTAGGGACCTGTTACCTTCTGTTGACACAGAAGGAGACGAAGTGGAGGTTGAGTGCATTTTGGACTGATAGTCTCTATTGTGTCATGCAGCAGCTTTTAATTACTGCAACTGGTATAGCGGGCTTGTCAGATATGAGATTAGAAAAGATGATGGTTAAAGTCTCCATCACTTGGGCTCTAGAATAAGCCATTACTGCCTTGAGGGGATACAGAGAAAGAAAGAAAGCAGACTGAAGTTAAAAGACCAGCTTGTTTCAATTTTCAAGTAATGACCATGGTAAAAACCTGCAAGTGTTGACTGTGACCACCTCAGTGTGGGCCTAACAAATCTGCTAGGAGATTTGCATTATAGGAAGATTTGGAGGTCATTATTACACATATCTGTCTTGAGCTGCTTTGTCTAATTTAGATGGAAATTGCGTCTGTAAGTGCATGTGTGCCTAAGCCTATTTAAATTGAAGGTATGCATGTGAAAGACCAAAACCAGTATAACGGTCCTGCTTATCCTCTCAACTGGATTGCATTCATCTACTAATCGAGAGCTATTTACATAACTGCTTCAATGCAGCTGCAGTTAAGCAATTACTGCCCCCATTTCCTTCTTTTCCCACAATGTGGTATCTACTCCCAGTCCCAGACTTGAACTTTAATCTCACTCTTTCCCCTGAGTCCTGTTGCTTATTCTCTTTGTATGTCCTTTAATTGTCTGCTCCCCTTCCTTTTTTGCCTGGGTCCCCCTCTTCTGAACTTTAATGTTTTCCTTTCCTTGTTTGTTTCCCAGTGCTCATGATTGCAGGTTGCACTGCACATGTATGTGAGCAAAACGCTTCACTTCCGAGCACCCTCAGTAGCTTATGTTTGGGCTCAATCAATATATTGTTGTCACAGAGTAAAACTGGCAGAAAATATTACACCCAAATCACAGATTTAGAGGCAGGCTATCACAGTTTTTACCTACTTGTTTTGCGGAATAAATAACTCAAACTGCATTTGCATGTACTCTATTAGCAGATCATACTCTTGAGTTTGGATCGTGTGATTAAACATAGTTGTTGGACAAACACATTTACATTTAAATTCTTAAATGACACTTAAATGTGGCTAATGAGGGGTCATGCTATATTCCCCCAGCCAACATGGCTTTAAAATGTCATGGTACTGCCCTTTTTTTCTCCAAACCTTATTGACTAAAAAAAAAAAAAATTGTGAAATATTGAAGGAAAATAGTAATCATGGGTATTTTTTTAATCCACAAGCAACATGTACTGCCATCTCCTGGTAGAAAACATTTATTACGTTGTTGCAAACAGAAAAAAAAATCGAAATACGATTAATAAAAACAAAGCAGACATTTAAAGCTCTATTATAGAAACTGATTTTAGAATTTAACCCATTTAAATGAGTGTTATATGCTCAATGAACTTAAAATAACTGTCCCTGATATCACGTTAAGGATTTAGAATCTGTAACATATAAAGTCTTTCGACAATTGATTGATCTTGACTGAGATTAATTATTTCAACGTCCTTTGCAGCCAATCAAATTGCGCTTAAAAAAAAGTCCTCAGTTTTGTCCAATCACAACACGCAGAATATGAAGTGGGCGTGGACGTGAAGTGGAGCAGCTGACGGACTTTCCTGTACATTGTGTATGTTTGGAGTTTGACCACGCAGAGCCATCGGACAGGCAGATTTTACAGAAGCGAAAATGAAGAATGACTTGGGAAACTGAATAGCAAAGAAACTGATATATTTCTCGAGGCCCTTTCCCTTGGAGGATTTAAAATAAACTGGTGTGTTCGTGGTAAAGGTGAGCGGACAACAGTAGTGACATGTTTGAAGAACATGCATGTTAGCATTAGCAACAAAACCACCGGTTATTTTAGCTGCCTGCTACATCTATCACTGTCATGTCGGTCACATAAAGACTGTGACACTGAATAATACACTGCATTGCATTAGTGGAAAACGTTTATAAACGGTAGCTGAATTAGGATCGCTAATAGGTTTATTTGCACGTCCACTCCACCGGTTGCATCAGTGTTATCTTCTTACTGGCCAAGGGGGGTTCCCTAAATTGCAACAGGACACATCACGTTTCCAGTCAGGGTACTTCAAGGATGTCTCCTTCTCTATATAGCTGCGCAGGGCTCACTTGATAATGTCTAAAATAGACTGCAGGCCACATGACGGGTTTGCTATCGCAGAAAGCAAAAGGTGTTACACAGCTGAAACAAACTTAACTCAAACACAACATGGATTTGCAAAAGGGATATTAAGGGAATTGGGCTGTTTAGTCAGCGCAGGTCAATACTCAACTATGTGTCATTGAGGCAGATACGTCTGCAGGCTAATACTGTTCAACCAGCGCCAGTTTTTAAAGACTCATCTGCTGTTCGTTGTAGGGTTGGAATGAAAATCTGCTGGCATTTGTGTCTTAGTGGCACATGTTTGAGAGCCACAGGTGTCTGTTAGCACTGTGTTAAAGCTGTAAGATAGATGTCACAGTTTATTATTTTTTACAGTAAGTCATGTTTGCATCAGAAAACTTTGTCAGACTTTGTAGGTCATATCTAATATAAAGTGTTCACTCAATTTTCTCATCTTGGTCTTTCTTTTTTTGCAGCAAATTGGATTGTCACCCATTTAAACATTCATAAAAAGTCCTCAATCAAATTGTTTTTGTATGCAATTTTGTGACATCACTACTTTTGAATTGGTGTATCAATACGATATTCTCACACAAAATATAATACTTTCATTTATCAACATTATTTCACCAACCTGTGGTTTTTGGTGAGGATTCAGGAGGAGATTCAGTGATTTGTTTGTGTTATTGCAGTCTTAATGGCAATATCTGCGTGAGTGGAGGGGGCGTGCTGAAATGAAAGGAGAAAGTGTCCTTTCACAACAGCTGTTACTCCACCACAAGTGTCAACGCAGACACTGCCACTTCCTTCTCCTTCATACCCTCTCCCTGTCAGCCGTTTTGCCTTGAACATTCTGCTACACACACATTACCATATCACTTACATTTTACCATTACTGTTTCTAGATACACAGTGATTGTGATTAAAACGTAGAGTTGAATTTTTTAATTGTCATCTGCGATTTTCAGCCATGGAACCATCACTGACCGGCAACCCAGCCACCCCAAGACTCAGCCCCTCATCTCCCTCCACCCTGAGGCCAGGCCTTTCCTCTTCCAGCTCATCTTCAACCACAACCGCACCAACTTCAGACCGCCCTAAGCCTAAACTAACCATGCCAACACCTCCAACCACACCCTCATCTTCTCCCTCCCCTCGGACTTCTCCAGGTCTCTCCTCCCGTTCTTCCTCCCTCTCCACGCCGCCTTCTTCCCCTCTCCACCAGCCCATCAGGAGCCCCTCTCAGGTGGGCAGATCTCAGCTTAATGCAGCCTCTACAGGGAATCCCCCAAGTGGATCCACAGCTGGAGCTGCTGCCAGGGCTCCACAGCCTCCTCCCACACCTGAACCAGGTGAGAATCCAACTCTGACCGTTGACCTTTGACACTTTTAATCACTAAATCTTTATCTCACTGTTTAACTTTCCTCTTCTACACCAATCAGTGCAGCCAACACTCCCAGTTTACTGTGAGTACTGCAGTGTCTCCATAACAACCATAGACATTTACCACAACATGGAAAGCAGCCTCTCCCACTCTGCTGACTTGAGGAGAAAAACCTGTCTCACCCCTCTCTCTGTCTAGGTGATCTCTTAGCTGCACTGCGGGTATCACATTGTATTTGTTGCATGGATTTGCAGTGATGTCTAGATATGTAAATATGGAGTATTACTGGAAAGTGTGAAATCTAACACCCCAGTTCTGTTCCCTGAAAAATACACGCCCTGTACCATGTGTTTGGCTGTCTGGATTTGAAGAGATAATCATAATGAAGCTTATGAAAGTAGGAATGGGAAACAGATCACATCACTGTGTAAGCATGTCTGTTCAGGGAAGCCAGCAGCTGCTGTTGACTGTGCTGACAAACAGTTATTTTAGGGCTCAGGCGAAGGATAGGGGTATGAGCAGCGTACCAGGAGATGGAAGTTACCAGATCCCATAACATTTACTTTTGCTTACAGACAGGCAGGCACAGACAGACCACCACTTGACTCACCAGTATCACTTACAGCCTGTGGGCGTTTCCACATTTGTTGCCACCTCCATCTTTTTCCTAATAAACACGATTAGAAAGGTTTCCTATCATTTATTTTAAACACAACAAATATGACGCTTTACTTTAAAGGAAGTAGACACATTTTCCATGTGAGCTCTAGCTCAAGTGAGGCACTGGGATTTGAGAGAAACAGAACTCATCAGCCGAAAGAAGATGATAATTAGACCAAAAGGGACATCCTTATCAGGACAGAAGCTGTTTCTGGAAGGATCTGACTCATGCTCACGCTCTGGGATCGCTTATGTCACCGACTGGCACATCGAACTGGACTGTTTCCATCTGCCTCTTTATGTTTCTCATGTGTGCAGAGTATTTTAAAACCAGAAATGAGTAAAAAAAACTATGATTATACTTTAAAGCTAGTGTAGGTAATGTATTTCAGAAGCATTTTTTGTTATTTGTTGGCTGGCCTACCTACCTGTATGCATCCGTGCACTCATTGCACATGAAAATGTGTTTTGGGGAGTGACTTTGGAGGGAGGCCACACTTGGATACTTTCAAAATTTAGCTCTCTCTGTTCCTAGTTTCTCCAACGTTAGCTACCCTAGCTTTAAATACTCACCTGAAGAAATTATTTATAGTAATTTATTTTATAGTTGAAATCTCAGTTTTTTCTCAAACTTCAGGCTATAGACATGAAAAATAAAAGTATTCATAATTCTGTTTTAGACATGAACTTGAAATGGAAACAGCTTGGTCACCAGGTTTAGGCCCTATAAATCAGAGTAACTTGGATACTATACTTTCACTGTCCTGTGTCGTGATGTGTGTGTTGTGGGGGCACATGCTTGGTTTCTTTTATATCTTGTCTTAATGCGTTTTATGTCTTGTTGTTGAAAGGTGCTATACAAATAAACCTGCCTTGTCAAGTTCAAATCTTTAGTGTCCCACAAGAAAGAATATTTTTTTAATTAACTGTCCTTCTGTGTTATTGACCTATTTATAGAAGACAAACTTTAATAAAGCATTAATAGCCACACATTTTATGAAAGAAGGCATTTTGTTGGACACTGTTTTATTAAGAGTCTGTTGTATATTGTGTACCCATTTTTGAAGACCCATGAAATATACTGTAGAGTGTTTAGTAAATAATTTTCTGTTTTCTTCAGAAGAGCCAGAGGAGGAGGTCAGTTTTGAGGATCTGGAGGAAAGCGCAAAGTCAGGAGATGCTAAAGCACAGACCAAGGTCAGTGTCAATGAACATATTGCAAATACTCTGACTTTAATGACCATATCGTGGCCACAGAACAGATCAGCTAAGTAATGATAAATGTTATTTTAGAGTGACATATTGACGGGTCATGAGTCAGCTGTGTGACAGTAATGCTTGCCTTGCAAGTCTAAGAGTGTGTGTGTGTGTGTGTGTGTGTGTGTGTGTGTGTGTGTGTGTGTGTGTGTGTGTGTGTGTGTGCGTGCGTGCGTGTGTCTTTAACCTGAATGCACACTAACCTATGGGGACTTGTGTCACTGTGGGGACAAAAATTGAGGTCCCCACAGGTATAGACTGCTTTTTGAGGGTTAAGACTTGGTTTTAGGATCTGGTTCCATTAGGTTAGGGTCAGTGTAAGGGTTAAGGTTAGGCATTTAGTTGTGATGGTTAAGGTTAGGGTAGGGGGCTAGGGAAAGCATTATGTCTACTGTCCAGCCTGGTGATAGTGAAACAAATGTTTGTGTGTGCGTGTGTGTGTGTCCAGATGGGACGTTACTTCCTGGCACTGGCAGAAGAAAGGGATGAGGAGCTGAACAACTGTACAGCGGTCACTTGGCTCATCCAGGCTGCTAAACAAGGCCGCAAGGACGCTGTCAAACTGCTGCAGCAGTGCTTAGCCTCCAGGAAAGGTACCAAAATCTCCCACTGCTACCCTCAATGTTTGGCTACTAGCGAAGTAGCATGAAAATCATTGGTTTGATGAATTCAACTTCACCTAATGCTGGGAATAGTTGTCGATCATCAGCGTGCACATTTGTGTTCATGTTTTTCAGGCATCACTCTGGAGAACTTTGAGGAGGTGAAGAAGTTGTGTACAGAGACGCGCTTTGAGAGAGGAGTTAGGAAAGCAGCTCTGCTAATGTACTGGAAGTTGAACCCGGAGAGGAAGAAGTCAGTGGCTGTTTCTGAGATGCTAGAGAACGTTGAACATGTCCACACAGAGCCAGGTATGGGAGGGGATATACTGTAATTTTACACACTGACATTGCACAGTTTGATGTTTCTTATTAAAACAAATGTATCGTAGAAGTAGTGGTATACTCAACAGGCTGTAAATTATTTTAAAGAGGCAAAGAAATACAGACCAGTTTCATGTTAAGGGGACTTTTTTTACCCTCTTGTATTTACAGGCACACCAGTCTCACCGGGCCCACTAAACAGCTCTGCCAAGAAACAGAGGAGAGTCCTGGAGTCTATGGTCACCAGTGAGGGTATGTGTGGTTTGAAACATGGCCCCAACTTGTAGGATATCTTTAACAAACCCGAGAAAAAAGTGTTTATTAATACAATTGTCTATGTACAATTTGTAATTGATTCCTCTTTTCTAAGATGATTCAGTAAATACATTCTTTTTATTTATTCATGTTTTAAGATATGAAATCCCAGCTGCAAATGAGGAAAAAGTAACTTTCACATTTACATTTGCTTTTAAGTTAATGTACAACATGTGTCTTCTGTGTGTCTTGGTAGCCAGCTCACATGTGGGTCTGGACGACTTTGTTGAGATGACTAAGAAGTATGCTCAGGGTATTGCACCTTCACCAGTCATGGCTGCAGCAGGAGATAACGACGAAGACGATGATGATGTAGTAGTGAAGAATCCAGATGAATTGCCCTTACACCAAAAGGTAGGAAGCTCTCAGACTTTGTAAGGATGTGACTGGTGTCTGCTGTCCATGCTCTCCTCTTTTTACCCTGCATTTGTTAAACGTCCCCTGCCACTCATAAATGTGTGTTGCTTATGGTTACTTCACTTGGATGTTTGAGCTTCACTGTGCAGAATGGTGTATGTGCAGTTTGACACTTGAAGGCTGATGTGCTGACGCTGCCCTACTCCTCTCTTGTGCTTCCCCCAGCTGCTGAAGTTCCCTCTGTACGCTTTGCTGGAGATCAAGGAGCACCTCATCGACTGGGCGTCACGCGCTGGCATGCAGTGGCTCAGCACCCTGATCCCCATGCACCACGTCAACGCACTTATCTTCTTCTTTATCATCTCTAACCTCACAATCGAGTTCTTCATCTTCCTCATCCCACTGCTGGTTTTCTACCTCTCATTCTTCTCCATGGTCATCTGCACACTGCGGGTATTTCAGGTTAGTGACTACTCCTATTAAAGATGTTCACTCAGTTATATTGTTTTCTTACTCAGTATTGCTGATTTTGGCAATACTGAACCTGTAAATGTGAGCGTTTTTACCAGAGGACTTGGTTTAGATTTGTGTACTAGAATACATATGTACTTATCTGAAGAGATTCAAGTAAACAGAAATTAATAAGCATCTTTTCTTCAGAATTCAAAAGCATGGGAACATTTTCGTGCCCTGACAGACCTGCTGGCTCACTTTGAACCTGGTATTGATCTGGAGCAGGCTGAGACCAACTTTGGATGGACACACTTGGAGCCTTATCTGTAAGTACATCTCTGTTTGCATGAATCCATGTGGAAACATATTCATTTCTTTGTTCAGTTGCCTACTTTTAGTTTACTCTGTTTTGTTTGCAAATGGTAAGGTTTAGTTTTGTTTGGGTTTTACTAGTTCAGTTGTCATGTATATACAGTCATGCAGTTGCTTAGTTCAGGCTGATTTTGTAAAAACTTATTTTAATGTTTTATTTAACTTCTTTAACCTGAACATGAATAAACCAGATTGTAAGAATATATAAAGAAGAGTAGAAAAGGTGTAAAGTATTATTCTCAAAATAAACAGTAAAATTAAAGAAAGTGAATGAAATCAAGATGACAAATACACATATTGTGCAAAATTAATTAAAAATGAATACATCCTGCCTCTTTGTGTTCTCAGGTATTTCCTGCTCTCAGTGGTCTTTGTGGTTTTCTCCTTCCCTGTTGCTGATAAATCCTGGATCCCCTGCTCAGAGCTGGCTGCTGTCGCTTTCTTCTTCACCGTCACCGCCTTCCTCAGCCTTCATGCCTCTGCTCAGCTCTTCGCTCGTAAAGCCCTCCTCACAGAGGTCCTCTCCGGAGCTTGTTCCCTCACTCACCTCCTGCCAGACTCCTTCTGGTTCCTCAGGGTCTTTGGGATGACGTTCATCACTGTGCCTCTAGGGGACATTGTGGTGTTGAACCTGGGGATGCCATGTCTGCTATATGGACACCTTTTCTATCTCTTCTTCCGTATGGCCCAGCTGAGAGGCTTCAAGGGCACCTACCTGTGCCTGGTGCCCTACCTGGTTTGCTTCACCTGGTGTGAGCTCTGCTTGGTGCTCCTTAATAACGCCACTGCAATAGGACTCATCCGCACCTGCGTTGGCTACTTCCTCTTCCTGTTCGCCCTTCCTATACTCTCTCTGGGCCTGGCTGCAATGCTCATCATCCAGTTACTGCAGTGGTTTCTCGCCCTGGAGCTGACCAAGATGGTGGTCACACTGACAGTTTGCTTCGTGCCAGTAGTGTTGAGGCTTTGGACCCGCTTCAGCCTCAACCCCATTGTGGTTTTTCGGTCTTTGTCACGGAGCAACATTGTCAAGCTCATCCTGGTGTGGCTCAGTGCGGTGGTGCTCTTCTGCTGGATGTACGTCTACAGGTCTGAAGGCATGAAGGTTTATAACTCCACCCTGACGTGGCCCGAGTACAGCAACCTCTGCGGCCCTCTGGCCTGGAAAGAGTCCAACATGGCCCAAACCCAGATTCTATGCTCTCATCTCGAAGGACATCGTGTCACCTGGACTGGACGCTTCAAATACGTCCGTGTGACCGACATTGAGAACGGGCCGCATTCGGTTATCAACCTGCTGCCTGTATTTATGGGGAACTGGATGAGGTGCCTGTATGGTGAGCCGTATCCTTTGTGTGAGGAGGTGAAAAATGTCACAGCTGAGCCCCAGCCCCAGCCTGCCCCGGCTCCTCCACCAGAAGATCCCCTCTGCAAACTTAAAAAACTAGCCAAGCACGAATGCCACATCAAACGCTTTGATCACTACAAATTCGAAGTCACGATGGGCATGCCGCTGGAGAGGAAGACCCGGAACGGGACGATCATAGAGGACGAAGACGCGACTAAGGACATAGTTCTGCGGGCTAGTAATGAGTTCAAGTCTGTGCTTTTACACTTAAAAACAGGAAGCCTGGTGGAGTTTAGCACCATACTGGAGGGTCGTTTAGGCTCCAAATGGCCCGTGTTTGAACTGAAAGCCATTCACTGCATGTCGTGCGCCAATGCCCGCGTGCCCAGCAGCAGGCAGTACAAGATTGAACACGACTGGAGGCGCACAGCTCAGTATGCCCTGCAGTTTGGTTTTGACTTCTTCTTCCACCCCTTCCTGACCGTTCAGCTAGAGCAACACTCAGAGAGTGAAACAGAGACTGTGACCCAGGAGGGGGGGTAGAGGGAGAGAGATCTGGCAAACACACCTCTGGGAGAAATAAGATGTAAGATAATGATAATACTATCTTCAGTACAGAACATTAATGATTATAAAGCACTGTTCTGAACAGAATGTAATTGCAATACTGGCGATTATTTAGTTCTGTAAGAGGGTGGACAGATACTCAGAGTGTGTGTTTGCATTCTTATAACGTTTGAGCCAAAATGTGCGAGTGTGAGAATATATAATATAATGAAATTAAATGTACAATTTTTAAGGCGAGAAACACAAATGAATGAGGTTTTTAGAATAAGTAATTTACTGCCTAACACTAAAGAAAACCATGAAATAAAGCTCAGTTGTGGTCAGTTGTGCATTTCATCCAGTTTAAGCTATACTTCTCATCACAGTGAGTCTGCTAATGAATTTCGATTGTTTGTTCGTCGTACAAACACTGTCTGCTGCACCCATTTTTATGTTTATCAAATATTTGTGGCCAAAATCATCAGTATTTACATTTTACAGTTTCCTTGTTGAACTGTACTCTGGTTGTTGTGTCTGTGGCCTACACATTTTAGAAGAAAAAGTTTCTTTTTTTTAAACAAAAGGTTGTAATGCTGATGATAACTCATAAGGGTTTCTCCTCATTTAACATTATACAGTATATGTCCAGTATGCCATTTTGAAATGGTTGGTATTGGAAATTATTGGAAGTGCCTTTATAAGACTCTTAGTCTCAATTCAAAAATAATTTGGAAGAAAATAGACAAAATCATGTCTTTAATCCTTAACCCTTAAAAAGCTCAGCTGCACCTGCGCTTGTATTTATTATAGAGCAGTTTATTTTATCAGAAGTTTATCTCTGCCTCCTCTGTTCTCATGTTTCTTGCCGTTTCTCCTTTCTCCTCCCTTATTTGTCTCCATCTCTGCTGTGCAGAGACTTAATATATATTCGGTCCCAGATTGATGATGTGTTTTAAGTTAGGATGTCGCTACTGTTTTCTATACTGTGACCCATAAACATAATGAAAACATTTGCTTCTTGCTGTTTTTATTTAACAATAATTGCATTACATTCATTTTAAACACAGCACTTTAAGGTTTTGAAGCATGCTCTTAGTCCTGCCTTTATAAGCATGTGCTAATTATTTATTTTGCTCATACTGTATATGTTTGAGATCACCATTTCAGTGCAATAGGTATTCTGACATGTCATAGTAGGAAAAGCACAAGTGTAAATATAAAATTAATGATGGCTGAATTCCATTTAGCTGCTTCGTGTCCGGCTGTTTTGGTTCACTCTCACAGCTCTCATAGCATCGTTTTCGGCTGCAGCAAACAGACCAAGTTAGCAACTAGCTGCTAAAGAGCCAGATATTTCCCTCAGGAGATGGTAGAGATCAAAAACAGGGTGAATATAGGACTTACGTTCGTTAGGTGGCCAAAAGAATGATAATGTTGCTCAATAACTGCTAATAAGTTCGCCATTATAAACTTCAAAGGTGATGTGTCAATGGTGTGTTCAACTTCTTTTGCTGCCCCTAAGTGGCCAAAACAAAAAAAGATATTATTGCAGGTTTAATGTGATTGGTCCTACCTGTGCTTTTCCTGCTATGACAAGTCAAAATGTCTCCTGTAAAAAAAGTCTGTGAATGTGATTCATTTGGGAAGAACAAGAGTGCACAGATATGAACAATTGATTGTATCAAAATTCAGGTTAGAAAGATTTATTCACACAGCAATTAAGCATGTAAAGTACAAGATGAACACACTTTAGGAAGAAAAGAAAAAAACTGATGCTCATCAAACACTTAAGAGAAATCCAAAACCTGAAAAGGCCCATCTAGTTCACCATCAGTAAAGCACAGACGTGACTTTTGTGTGTAGAAACTTGCATTTTTATTTGCACAACAGTAAATGAAGAGAAACAATGAAGAAAAGAAACACGCAGTAATTTTAGTATATTACTAATTTAGTAAATTAGTAACACATTTTTTTCAGCTTCCAAAATGGGGCATGGCAGAAAAGGTTAGGAGGCATTAGAATCTGTCAGAATCATTTTGTTTCCAGATGTAATAAGTGTATAATGACACTAGGTGGTGCCTCAGACCACATCACTAGTATCACAGACTGTAATGATTACCCCTTATAGACCCATATAAATTGAAGCTATAAAGTGTGCACATTTCCATAATGGCAGTGGCAATTATTATCAGTCTAACAGAATTACATTGCAATAAAAGTCACAGATGTAGGCTCATTGGATGCAATTTCGTTGAAATCTTTATTCAGAAAAAAACATATTAACATTATTTATAACTGTCCATTTGACAATTATGTCATTAAACATACATTAACACAAAATAATGTGAATCAACATTAGTTTGGTCGGGACGTGGAGTAAAACTGACAGATGTTTCCAAAAAAAAGGATAAATAAAAGAATAAACTAAAAATAAAAGCTTCTGCGCATCAGAAAAGTAATCAGTGAGGAAGGCTGAAGAGATTAAAGTATCATCTCTCTGATGTAGCTTTGGAAGCGATCATCAATACAGATGATCGAGTCCGCAGTCTGTTTGTGGATGTTAAAAAAAAATAAACCTGATACATGTCAAAAACAGAGTTGATATATACAGACACCATTTAGGCCCTTTGATTTTTTAATTCCTTTTTTCTTTTAGAGAACAACATTAATGAAAACATTCCCCATTCTTCTTGGTTCTCAGTTTAAGTTGAGTAGAAACTGATTCTTGGACGGCTTCATTCAAAATGTACATGTAAGTGTATGAACCGAACACTGGTAAACATGCTTCAGTGTCCAATGACACAAATAAAGGTAGGAGAGCTCGGCCTTCTATGGTTACTCGTGCTGCATGGGGCCCCCGAGGGCCCCTGAAGCCTTTGTACAGCTGGGTCTAAATGGTTAAGAAGGCAGCCAACTCAGTCAGTCAGTCAATTTATAAACACCTAGGCTAAATTGGTTTCACATGCAGCATCTTTTTGCTTGATTGTTGAAATTATTTAGTTCCTTTTTTTCTTTTTTTGCTTGATTTGAGTTGTAACAGCAAAGTAGCACACGACGCAGCCCCAGACCAGAAGCAGAATCCACAAACTGAGAAGTTGAAGGGCCTGTTCCAGCAGAGAAAACATTAATGACTGAAACACAGTGTGTGGAGCAGATATGAGAGTGTGTCCTCATATTAGGCCGCAGTGTAATAACCTATTAACTTCTGCTTCTATCTGCAGGACTGTAAATGTTTTAGCTCACTGAACACGGTCCAGTTGAGCTCAGAGGCGTCTGGGTGCACTTGGGTTAAGGGGAGGGTCCCGAGTTCATCCTTGCACATCACACATATCATTTTAAATTGTCACTGTCATCATAATTACCATCATTAACATCATTTAACAAGAAGTTACAAAAACTGCAAGTGGGGTAGCTGATCTGAAATCAAACAAATGGCCAGTTACATAAATGCCCCAATTTTTCATCAGTGCCGCTGGTAGACAACCACGAAGGGTTTTGTTACACAAAACAGTGGGCAAGGGATAAGAATAGGCTTTGCTCGAGCACACAAATACAGAAAAGAGAGGAGGAGGAGGAGGAGGAGGAGGTGAAGAAAGCAAAATAGCCCGAAGAACCAAAAAAGAAAAAAGACAAACATGTAAACATCTCTCCAGTCTGGGGGGGGGGGAGAATCCCCCTCAGAAGCTGAGCTGTAACAACCCACCATCAACCACAATCCAGAGGTTAACAATCAAGAAATCCACAGTTTGGACAATTTTGCAATCCATAATCCATTTTGTAATCCAGCCTGTTCCCTTTCTAGCCCTTTCTAGGTCCTTTCAGTTCTGGGAGGCTGGGGAGGAGGTGAGGGGAGTGTGTCAGAGTGTAGACCTAGATGTGTGTATGTTTTCTGACCGTGTGTGGATGTGTTAGGCATATTCCTGTGCGTGTATGTCCATAAATGTGTACATTCTGGCATAGTTGTGTGTTCAGGTGTAAACTCATTTGTATCCACCACTGACATCCATTGATTAATGCATCTCAGAGTTGAGTTTGTCCTGGAAGATGTACAGGTTGTTGGTGGCGGCGATGGCGATGATGTTCTCGGTCGGGTGCCAGGCTGTATGGAGGATCTTCTTGGTGAAGTCCAGGCTGTCCACGCTGATGTCGTCCTTCCGGCGCTTTCCTCCGGCGGCACAGACTCTCCGCGGCTTCAGAACAGCTCGGGGTTTGCTGCTCTCTCTTGACGCCTCCAGGGTCACGTCGCGTTTGGTGTTCCGGTCAAACATGCGGAAGAAGTTGTTGTAGGCTCCGGTCATGATCACGCTGACAAGAGGAAGAGGAGACAAAGGATCAGCTGCTACAGTCTGGAGTCTTTCATTCTCTTTTCTCTGTTGAGCATTAAACTGGTGAGGACCTTCATTGACTACATTAATTTCCCAAACTAACCTTAACCCTACACTACATGCCTAAACATAAAAGGGTCACTTCCTCCAAATTACATAAAGACTACTGCCATTGAGGTATCTGGCCATGCAGATGATTTTAGTCTTATATCCTAAGTTTTAAGATATTTAAGATTCAATTGTGGTGCTCACAGCATTGGTGGAACAAGAATTCCGATCTTTTATTTAAGTAAAAGTATCAATGCCGATCTATAAAAATATCCAAATAAAGGTACTGCATTCAAAATTCTACTTAAGTAAAAGTTCAAAAGTACTATCAGCAAAATGTACTCAAAGTACATAAAGTAAAAGTACTCATTATGCAGAATGTCCCCAACTGCTTTATGTACTGTTAAGTAATTTAATCTGTAACAATGCATCATATTTTATATGGTGATTATTTGTTTTGAGAGTAAAATATTAATTCGAAACTAGTATGGCTGTTAAATAAATGTAGTGCAGTAAAAGGTACAATATTTCCCTCTGAAATGTAGTGGGGTAGAAGTATAAAGTAGCATAAAATGGAAATACTCAAGTAAAGTACAAGTACCTCAAAAGTACAGTATTTGAGTAAATGTACTAAGTTGTGTTCCACCACTGACTCACAGCATTGAAAAATTAATTTTAAAAAAAGCAATAACTTGTCTTTTCAAAAACAATGTCCTGGTTACACTGGATAATGTAATTGTAAGATAATGTACCTTTATGGGTAAGTAGAATATTATAATTTGGGTGAAGTTACCATTTAACTGTAAACCCATTTATTAACTTAAATATATGTTCTCATCTTGGGATATTTAGTTATCATAAGTATATAAACATAAAAACACACAGACAAACACATCCAGACACTTCAGGTACCTGTCCGAGCCGTTCCAGGCACACTCAAACTTGTCGAAGATGCAATCGTTTTCGTAAAGGGAACACAACTTGCTGCGGAGGTAATCATGAACCTGGAGGAATAAACACACACACACACACACACACACACACACACACACACACAGATATGATTAAAAATTAGTCCAGCACACCACTGCTTCACTCCCAGGTATCAACTCTCTTTATAAACTATAAATAGAAGAGTGAGCAAGTAAGACACACACACACACACACACACACACACACACACACATACACACAAAGCTCAGCACAGACAAAACACATTAAATGTGGGCAAGTTGTAACACAAACCTCCCTGAAGGCAACTCTAATAAGACACAACACCAGCCCTCGGCAATACAAGGGCCAGGAGTACATTTTAATCTAAACTCCTTTTCCATATCAGTAAATCCATTAACATCCAAACCCACCAAGGGCATGATAACAGAGACACACATGTGAACACACACACACATATTCACTGACTAATAAAGCTTTCCCTTGTGCTTTCGTTCGACCTGCCTGTGTCAGCACTGTGTCTGCTCGGTGATGCAAAGGGTTGAAATCTACACCTTCTTCCAGCCGCTGCACTCTGCATTAAGCCCCCTCAGCCCCCTATTTTCACATTCTGCATAAAGTCAGCAGTCAACAGTCGCCTTGCAATCAATAAACGGTCAAGCTGAGGTCGGCTCATGGTTGTACATCAAACCCGGTGACATTTTGGTTTTTCCCTATGGGTCTTTCTGCTCGTGGTGAAATGATACAGTGTCAGCTGAAGTTGAATATACAGTCTTTTTTTTTTTGTTTTTTCCAGTCCGCATGCTCTCTGATTCCAGTCTGAGTCCAGTGCCTCATCCCTCATGGATTTGTGCATATTTTTCATGTTCCAGGAGGAATAAGAGTGTAAATTTACCATAATAAGAGCAGTTTAGCTCTGAAATCCTTTTTCATCCCTCTGTTTCACTCGGTTTACTCCATTCAACCTCTGCCATCCTTCTTTCTCAATCTCATCCTCTCATTTACAAACTCTCCCCTCATCCTTCTCTCCTCCTCTCATCACACCATACTCACACTCCCTCCCAAACCCTCACCCCTCTTCGCCCTCCCTCCCCCCTCGTCCTCCCTCTCCATGCTGCATTGCAGATCTAGGTGTGGGGTGCTGTGTAAGGTATCCCTCCTTCTTGTTTAACTTTATGAGTGGATGCTCGGTAGCCTATAAATAGCTCCAATGCGTCTTAGCCTCCCACTTCTGGCTGCCTCATGGGTGCTCACACGTCAGGCAGACACACACACACACACACACACACACACACACAAGTTCACCCACACGCCCGCGGCAGGAATACTAAACACACATTGAAAAAAGAAGTTGATAAATACTTTTACTGCACATAAATGCATAAACAGAAGCTGGCGTGGCCAATTGTAAACACTTAGAAGTGACACACGAGTGTGGATGTGTGAAAGATGTATGTAGCTTTGTATGTGTACATTTTCAACAGCACGTTAAGCCAATTTAATCTCAACCGCATATACAGGGCATAATGATAATTTACTGTTTGTGCTTGTGTCACGTACGTATTAATATGCCAAACACACAGAGATGCATCTACAGATTACAGTCCAAAGTTAAAAACTTAGGCCACAGTTTCTGGTGATTCTGCACTGACGAGAAAGAAGTGGATTTTCTGGCGCATAATCAATCCAATTATCCTTAAAAGGTTTGGGAAAAACCTAATCATCAGTAAGTACTATGATTCTAAGACAAATGCCTTCCCATGATTCATTTCTGTCTCTAATCATGAATATTTGCAGGATGACAATGCCCTCTTTCTACTAGTCACCTAGCAGTTTGAACAACGCAACAGTGATTTCAGTCACAAATCAAAAGAGTAACAAAAGAGTTTCCCCTCGGGGATCAATAAAGTATTTCTGATTCTGATTCTGAAACACTCTTCTGTATATTTTCATTTGGTAGAAAAAGCTCTGCTCAAAGAGTGTACTGGAAGAGTAAACCCCCCACATAACAAACTGAACTATCTTGTATTGAATTCTTAGTAAGGTGTTGGGCCACCACAAGCCACAAGAACAGCATCACTGTTATTTGGAAGAGATTCTCCAAGTCTCTTGAACACAGTGAAACCAAAAGATTTTCCCTCATTTTGTGTTTTGATGATGGTGGTGAAGAGTCAAACAGATCAGTCCAAAATCTCCCATAGGAGAGTTGGGATGAAATCTGGCTAAAAAAACATATCATTTTCAGGTATAATTTCCACCAATTTGTAAAACTTAACACATAAGCAGGACCAACTGATGAGAGCAGGTGTTGGAGGTGTAAGAGAACATGCTCATGCTTTGTGGGCTCCGTGATAAAACTTTTACGGGAAACAATACTGAACTATATGGAAGAGGGTCTAGGGATTTGTAAGTGCCCTACGTTTTATCGTGTGATTTCTCTAATGTACCTGGACCGAATCAAATACAGGCAAATATATTATGTTCAGGACTTGTGTTAATGATAATCCTTAGAGAATGGAAGAGTTCGAACGCGCCATCATTTAAAAACTGGTTTGATTCATTCATTAGACCATCATATGAGATAATGTTATTAAAAAGAAGTAAGAAAAATGAAAATTATAAAGGAATATGGAATAAATGTATGTTACATATGAAGGGAACAAATGGAATTTAATCAGTCTGTATAGTTAAGTCAGTTATGTTTGTGTTGGCCTTTGGATTGAATAAATAACATAACAGATGTTGACAAATTAACTGTAATCTAAGAGCATTAGAAAAACATGTCCATAATGGCTTTCAAGAGAGAACAAAAATAAATATAATTTCTTATTTCTCAGAAACGGGGTGTGTTTGTATCATTGGTTTGTCTTCACATGGGTGTACTTTATGTAATTGTGATTTGTGATCTTGGTTTCTGTATTTAAATAAAATTATGCAGCAGCATATGGGGTTGGCATGAGGGTATCAGCAGAGTAATAATGAGAACTGTCAGGTTATAAAGTCTATTGGCTATGATTGAATGTTGACTGTCAGCTGATGAAGGAAGAATAAAACAGCCAATAAACCACAACTTAAATGTTCTGCTTGAACACACTGCTGTATATTTGTGGTGTGCCAAGAGTAGTTAGTGGAGTACCAGTATACAGTGACATTTTCCATCTTATACTGCGTTTAAGTTGTAGAAAACCGATGATCATTCGACATCATTATATTATGATCTGCAATAATCCCAATCTCCCTCTAGGAAATGATGCTTAATGCTTCCTCGACTACTGATCATGTCACCTTGCCCAGAGTAAATTTGCTCCTTGCCAGAAGGAATCTCATCATAGTAGCTGAGCCTGGGAGAAAATATTCATTCTCATGTTTTTTGTATTGTAACACTCCCTCATGCTTTTCACAGGTGGTCAGTCACACACCTGGTACGTCTCCAGGGGCTTGCTCTCCATGTTGAGGTCCCAGACTTTGGCAGTCAGGTAGTCTCTGGTGAGCAGGTAGCGACCGCTGTGGCTGAACTTGACGTCCGACACAGAGGAGATGATCTCAGAGAAGAAGGAGCGGGCGCTGGGGTCCTCGGGCTCCTCGAACACTGGAGAGGGTGGGAGAGAGACAGAGAGGAGGGGGAGTTAAGCCAAAAAGAAACCCATAAATCTGAATCATAAGAGAAAATGTGCCATGAATTGAACTGTTGTCCCTTAAGGACAGCAGATTTATGGGTAAACTAATTCTTCTGTATTAATGAAATAATATACCTGCAGTGGAAAGAAATATTATTGAATGGTGAAAAAATGTTCCAAAAGAGACATATTGTGCTCCTAAACTGTAAGGAAATCAAGCTTCTTACTCTTTTGATTTTAGATAATTTAATATCCAATAAATAAACATACCTGAGGTTTTGCCAGTTTCAGTTAATTAACTACAAATTAAATACACTTGGTGGAATGCACCACAAAGGAAGACAGTCCCTGCTCTTTACTACATAACCACACACAAATAAATCAAACTAATGATAATGATCCACTGTGATGGATTAGTTATCCTAACCCAAGTCTCTGCAAGCTGATTTTCATGCGATAAATAAAAAGTCAGGGGATGCCCAAAGTGATTACAATCCACTCTTTGGGAGGCATGAATGTGTGCAGCAAATTTCAATGTCAATCAATCCAGACATTTCACTCAAAACCGAAAATGTGAACCTCTGGGGGGGTCACCAAAGTTATTAGGATTCGTCATTGCAAGCATAACTAAAAACAAGATGGCAATAACTAAAACCGTGGACTGTATATTTTGAAACTTATGGCTGCCTTAAAGGTAGGACAAATACATCTAAAAGCTTTGAAAAATATTCAGCAGCAAAATTGTCTCTGATTTGTAGTTCATAGGCTAAAACATGCAAAACTACCACATTTTGACCTTTTAAGGACCTGTCTGAAGAGAAAAAAAACATATGTCTCCATCCCAGCTCTCAGCCTATTTACTCACATTTGGAGTGTTTGTCGCACAGCGCTGCTTCTCTCATGTCACAGAGGCGCAGGGTGCCTTTGCTGCTGCTATAGACAAACAAGTTACAGTGGTGGGGGTGAAACTCAGCCGCTGTGATCACCTCTGTCAGATCCTCCATGTTGGCTGGCTTGATGTCCACAATGTCTGAGAGAGAGCGTCGCTCAGGAAAACAACAAAGAGAGTCAACTTCCCAAGGAGTTTTTTTTTAGCCTGAACTGTTTTTACCTGCTGAAGTCTACCATACTGTATATACATATAAGTACATTGATTTATTAATCCTTTTATCAATTTTAATCACTGACTCAATGAGAAACAAATTCGATTTTGTTCGAATTCATGTGGTAACCCCCACAGGTCCATAATCCACACACAAAATAAAAACATGTACATTATGTAAATGTATACATAACCATCACAATGTAAATCATTTACAGAAGAAATAAAGCATAACAATATAAATATATCTTGGGGGGATTGTTAGGAGAAAAGTAATTCCATATTCAGATAAATTGTAATATTATAAATCCTGTCTGGGTCAGGGATATGACTGTGCTGTGTCCTATTGAGCTGGATTAGAACTCAGAAAGGGGCTGAAATATTTATGCAGGCTTTGAATTATTCATTAAGCTACATTTTCACTCCTCACGAATAATATTCCCCTCCCCCAACACTGTGTGTCTTTGTGCATTTCTTTATACAACAAAGTGGGATTTGCAATGTGGGAGTTTGTTGTGTGTGTGTGTGGGCAGCGATTGAGCTTTGAGCATGTGTAAGCATCAATGTGTTTATGTATGCATGAATTATCTGTGTCCTTGTGCTTTAATAAATCTATTCCTGCTCTACTCCCTCTATTCCTATTCTTTTATACGTGTGTTCACGCTCATGCCTACATGATTGCATGTGTGTTTGACTTCTTCTCTCCTCACTCTGCATGCACACCACAGCCCACAAAGGATACTGAAGCTGCGGTCGGTGATGTCCAGATGCCAGAGGTTGACCCTCAGGTCATCAGCTGACATGTAGGTCTCATAGTCGGAGTTGACGGAGATGGAGTTGACGTGGTAGGTGTGGGCGTTGGCAAACACCCGCCGTGGGCTCACTTCCACCATCAGGTCCATCGGCCTTAACACTGGCACCTTGCAAAGACAGAAAGAGACAGCAGTTTATCATCCCATGTACCTGATTAGTGAGAGGAAAGATGGTCAAGGTACAGACAGGAGATTCAATTTAAATCATTTCATTGTATCATGAATAAATATTTATTGCATTACTTCCTTTGACATCAATAATACATTATTGCTAGAACCCTTACTTGTTCGCTTGCAAGATCAAGAGCCAATTCAGTGCATGACTTAAAGCTCATTTGGCTGCATTTTCATATCTTGACATTTGCATTTACACTGTCGATGTATGATTTACATTTTTATACACAGCTTAAATGTGTGTCCTTATTTGCATACAGCCCAGTAGGAGCACCATACACACACATGTTCTCAGACCTCTACAAAGAAGGACATACTATACATGGGCAAACTGTGTGTGTACTGATGCTTTGACTAATTTAGATCCAGATGTGTTGCTGTTCTGTACAGCTGGAAATAGAGGTTTTCTCCGCCCCCACACACTCACGCATACACACATGTACTATTGTGCCAGTGACCCAATTTTGCACATGCAAACACATCTGTACCCACTGACCCAGTTATGCTGCACAACTGACTGCGATTATGAATGTTTTAGTGTGTGCAAGACAGATAGATAGACAGACAGACAGACAGACAGACAGACAGACAGACAGACAGACAGACAGACAGACAGACAGACAGACAGACAGAGACAGACAGACAGACAGACAGACAGATAGATAGATAGATAGATAGATAGATAGATAGATAGATAGATAGATAGATAGATAGATAGATAGATAGATAGATAGATGTTACCTGTAGGGAGGTAACAGTGGACATGTCCTTGATGCGACCCTCCTCATCCTTCAGGTTGTATCCCTCCGGCCGTTTGTCTCTTTCACTCACCTTCCACAACTTAATGGTCTTATCTGGGAAAAAGACAGGGCCATTAAGCAATCAGAAAAGAACAAATATAATCTGAAAGTGTAACAAATTAATAAAAGGTGCTTGCTGATATGCTCTGCGGTTAGGAAGCTATTTGGTGATGTCAGATTAGATGTGATTACACATATCAGAGTAGGCTAAATATAGAATTTCATCTCAAATTGGTGAAGCTAAAAGCCTAAAATCATTTTAAAAAAGAGCTACTTTAGGATTTTAGCATAAAGACACAGTCAACTTAGGCACTTGAACCCAAAACAAATGACTTAATACACAAGATAATCCACCACACTCCAAACTGTCAGCTCTGAAAGACAGCTTGGACTCTGAAGCTCCAAAAGAGCCAGCAGTGAGGTTTTGTTTTATCAAGACCGGCAGACACAAAAAGTCTCTGTATTATATTGAAAAAATGACAGCAAGCAGTCCAGTAGCAGCATTACCCAACTGCTGAGGCAGGTCTTACATTTGTCATACCCTCCTTCATAAATAATATAGTACTTAAATAAATCAATAAACAGGGCGCTCAGGGAAAATCTATAGATCTTCCAATATAGCCATAACCTGATGTATATAAACTCATGATCGGACCTCTTATCTAAGACAGACAAACTCCTAATGCACTACAGAAATGTGATGCAACACGAGCAGCAACTCTTCTCTCTTTAGGCGAGGGAAAAACTGCTTTCTGACCCCAAAAACTCAAATAATGGTCTTAATTTCAACTGCAACACCAGGCCCTTCACTCTGTCACACAAGGGAGAAATAATGGTAACTCAGAACTCAAAATAATGCCTTTTAAAAACATAATCATTCATATTAACTAAGCACATCACTACTTCCACATCTTCCTGGCTCCTCTAACATGGATGTGTTTGTGGGGTCTCTCACCATTGGTGGAGAGGAGGAAGTGTGCGGCGTTCTGCTGAGGCAGCCATCGGATCTTATTGATCTTCTCCTCGATCTCCAGACTCTTAAGGTAGTCGAACTCGGGCTCATGGCTCTGGAAGGTGCTGTAGACATTGTACTCTCCCTGGGAGAATGGCTCAGACTTGCTCTGCGGGAAGAAAAGGAGGTGAAAATGTGGAGAGAAAAATGTGCACTTGCTCACATGTACAATCATGTAACACCCCAGGCCTGAGTTGGTCTCCATCACCTTGATCATGTGAAGAAATAGCATGGCATGGACTCTGCACAGCTATAATGATACACTATCTGACACAGCAGGAGCATCAACTATTTATCAATCAATCTAGACTGTAGCTGGAGGGGAACGGTGTGTGAGCTGGAATGAAAAATGGTACAATTGTGTGTATGAGTGTAAGTGTGTGAGTGCTGGTGTGTGTCTACCTCAGGTTCCCTCTGAAAGATGACCACACGGCCCCCTTTGTCCCCTGTGGCCAGGAGCTCTCCTGTGTGGTTGAACTCAACAGTGGAGATGATATCAGCTGAGGAGGGAGAGAGAGACATAGAGACAAAGAAGGAGGAAGAGAGAGAGAGAGAGATGTAGCATGAGAGGAAAGAACGGTAGGGAAAGAGAAAGAAAGAGTAGCCATTAGCTAATTGACCACACATCATCATTCATCTATATAATCTGTTTATCTGACTCTAAATTATTAAACCGAGTCAACAGTCAATGCATTAACATGTAAATGGATTAAATATGCAAATTAATGTGTAGAATGAAACAATATTTGATCCCTAATACAAATATTGTGCAATTGTGTGTAAGCTTTCAGAGAAAATTCAGATTATACAGTACATATTAGCCCATCAAAGCATACAGAAAATCAAAGAGACACACACACACACACAGCTGTTTCACATTAGACACAGGTGTTATCTGTGTTCCACTATGACACATACATAATGACGCACACAATGACACACACACACACACACACACACAGCACACAAGATTACAGTGTCACTTGAGTTCATCGTGCGTGTGTATAGGAATAATTTTGTACTCTATAATCTCTGTAGTGTCTTGAAGTGTAAAAACAACTCATAGTGTATTTGCGTTAGTGATTCAATATCATTCAAATATCATTTTTCAGGACATTCATTTGCATATTTACGACAATGTCCCCCATCAGTAGCTCTGTGTCCCGAAACACCAACACAGTGTGACTCAGTGACAACACTGTAATACGAGGTGTACGCACGTTATTAACCACTTAGCATTTACCGCCTCAATGCTTTCAGTGGACCTTCCTGCATCACAGAGTGCACAGAATGTGAAATAGAAAGCACTTGGTTGTGTCTTCTCCTCCCTGTCCTTCTGTCTACTTATTCTCCTTTTACCTCTTTCAAAGAAATTATAAACTGAGGTTCAATGAAAGAGAGGTGCTATGAGATGATGTAGCTAACCTTGTAGAAAGCTATGTAAAGTCAAGTCAGTTTAAACTAGCCACACTAGGTAAGCTAATTTGCTAGTCTGCTTTGCTGACCCTACAAAATCAAGAATGCCATGGTCATGAATGGCTAATTTTAAAAATCCATCATCATGTAAATATTTGATGTAGGCCCATATTTTGACCTGCTCTGTCATCTTCCTACATTCATGCTTCTCAGTCACCCTAAACATAATTGATTTGAACAAAACAAACAAGTAAAGAAGTCACTTTATTAACAGAAGTGAACTGAATGTTCAGCTCAGCTGTGAAGTTTTAAATCTGTGGTTGGACTATTTTCACACTTGTAAATACAAAGGCTGTGTTAAGGACAGACAGTTGCTGGTGATGCTGATCACCATGGCGATGACTTCAGTGACTGGATAATCTCCAAAATAGTCATAATCAACCACAGTCACAACAAACGCACATATTCTCAAGCTTTCTTTATCAAATTGTATCCATATATTGTTGTCCTCACATGACACCCACAACATACTGCATCATGATACAGGCTAAACTGGTTCAGTTTTCAGTTCAGCGGTTCAGTTACGGTATGGGACAGTAAGTCAGCTGCTGCTATTGCACGATTCTTTCAGACTGACCAAATCAGTTCACTACTAATGAAGTTATTTAAAAGGAATAGTTATTGGCTTCCTGGAGTCACCAGGAGGTTAGGCAACCAGCAGAGACTCCACGAAGTTACCGCGCCCAGACAAGAAATAGTTCCAATATGTAACCTCCCTAAAACCACAACTTGTCATTTTTAAACTTTGGTTTTTGTAGAAAGATTGTAGATGTAGACTTTAGACTTTAGAGCCAGGCTAGCTGTTTCCTGTCTTTTTGCTAAGCTAAGCTAACTGACTGCTGGCTGTAGCTAAATATTTTGTTTACAGACATGAGAGTGGTACTGTATCTTCTCACCTAACCCTCTGCAAGAAAATTAATAAGTGAATTTTCCAAAATGTCGACCTATTCCTTTGAATTGGTCTTTCACTACTGAAATCTACTAGGTTCTTTGGCTCAGCACATCAAGGTTTAACAACAAGATCGGGTTAGCACAACAACCAGTTGTAGAGACTGTGCTCTGCGGCAACATTTTCTAAAAAACACCTGATCTAAAATCATTGATCATCATCGTGATGATCTAGCCTAAAGAAGATAAAAGTCTGCCAATTCTCCTACATACAGTTGTGTCTGATGGAACATAAAAGCCAATGTAGTTATTTTTTACTGAAAACTACTCATTGCTGATAATACATTTTTTAAAGCAATTCCACCTAAAAACACAAAACCTAGTTATTTTCAAATTATGTTCAAGATTATCAAGAAGGAAGCTGCACAACCCACAGGTGAATTAACAAGGTGCATTCTGACTGACCTCGAGTCCTAGCCTCCAAAGCAGTCCTGCCTCACAGAGATTTTTGTACAGCGAAAGCTCAAATCTGCTACTGCACTACCAAATAACCAAATAATATCATCTAATAGATTAGTTTTAAAAATAAGACTAATTTCAGATTCTGTATCCCACCAAGCCTTCGACAAGAGTCTACTGAGCTCAGTTTTGATAGAAAAGAACATGGTCCTTAATAAGCATTGACTGTAATAAAAAAAAAGAGTGTATTTAAGAGTGTATTTATTGAGACTCGCAGTGATTCAAAGCTGTAGCCTTGCCTATTTTGTGGTGGCCTTGAGAGAGAGAGATTTTATGATGAGGGGAGGCAGGGACTGCTCCTCAATCTCTACACTAACAACCTTATTCACCCTGTTCCTCACACACTTCATTTTTCCACTAGTCATTGCACTCTTTCTTAACCTCTCAGTTACTGCAGAACCTTCTTTATTCTTCTGTTTCAATTTCTTCCCTCTATTTCAGGCTTTCCCTTGCTCTCTCGATCCCTCTCCCCCCACGCGTTCTTTTGTCATCTCTCATCTCGTTCCCCAGTTTCTCTCTTTTGCCCCATCTCTCTCTCTGTCTCTCTGTCTCCCTCTCTCTCTCCCTCTCTCCTCCCCCACGGCACTGATGCCTGGCTGTATGTTAGCGTGTATGTAGTGGTGGTGATACTGGTGGTGGAAGAACGGGAAGGATGGAAAGGGAGATGGAGGGAAGAGGCGCTGGGGCGGAGGCGTTGGAGGGGTCGTGAGCAGGGGTTGCTATGGTAACAGGCTGAGCCAACCATTAACAGCGGTACTCGTAACGGGTAGCCGTATATGGAAGTCTGGTGAAGGAGGAAGTGAGATTCATCAATCCAATCCTCGCAGGAAGAAGGAATGTGGTAAAATAATTATGGCGCTGCAGTTTTGTCCACTAACAAACATTGCTAAATTACTACCAGGAGATGGAGCAGACGCTATGGTCCAAATTGAAGATATGCAGATAATTAATGCATACACACACACACACGATAGCATATAAAAACAGGCAGTTTTGAATGCACACAGTCATGTAATGATGCACAGCAAATCTGTGTGCTTGATGCTTTTATGTGTGTGTGCACACCCAACACATTTACAGATAACTGTGTCTCCACTCAAGTCACACAGAGAGAGAGCTAAGCTAAGCAAAACCACAGGAGCAGCACACAATATAGCTGAATAAAATATGGAGCACACACTCTCCTCTCATCCTCATCTTCTGTCTGTTCTTAACCTGAAGCCTCTTTCTATCTTTCTGTGTTTCACTCTTTCACTCTCTCTCTCACACACACACACACACACACAGCTGACACCCATCTGTCTCTCTGATGCTCTTCATTAGAAGAACACTACAGAAAAATAAACCACTACAAATACAAACAACAACTGAAGAAACAAGCATCATCATGAGCACTGAGGCTCTCCTCCAAGAGTGGAGTGTACTGTACTGATGTAATATGTGTGTGTGTGTCTGTTAGGTTGTCAAGCTGTAAGTCAATGTCTTATAGTGTGGATGTGTTTGTATGCTACAGTATAACAAGCTAGCTGTGTTTATCTCCCACAGACAGTCCATTAGCATCAGCAGGCCCGTCTGACTCATCGCCCCACTGCAGGAGCTGGGGGAACACACTGTGACTACAAGTGCATGCGCCTGCACATACATACAGCACACATCAACACAAAACAACACACAAACATGAATGAACCTAAAGCATAAAAAAACATACACAAGTGATAAACACCAAACACACAAATGCACTCTGAGGTGTTTATAAGGACAGCTCTGCTCCTCATCGATTAAAGGATGTTGTAGGGAGAAATTATTATTCGATCAACAGAAAATGAATCTGTAATAATTTTGATAATAGACATTTTTCAAGTAAAAATGACAAACACTACCTAATTCCAGTGTCTTAATTGCGAGAATTTGCTACTTTTCTTTGTCTAAAGTGATAGTAAACTGAATATCTCTGGGTTTTGGACAATTGGTTGGACAAAACAAGCAATCTGAAGATGTCACCTGGGGCTTCAGGAAATTGTGATCAGCATTTTTCAGACATTTTCTGACATTTTATAAAGCAAAAGTTAATCAATTGATCGAGAAAAGAATAGGCGGATTAATTCATATTGAAAATAGTCGTTGGTTCCAACCACAGTCTGTATTATACACATATGCTCATCTGTGGCTACAAAATTAGACCAGGCAGGCACTCTTGAGAGGAGAGGAGGTAGATAGATGAGGGAGGTGGCGGAAGTCGAGGGAGGTGGATTTCCTTATTTCTTTTTGTTAGGGCTACAATGGGTACAGAGAGGGGAGCAGACGTCCTACAGTCCCAATTATAGATATCTTAGGTCTGGGTAAACATGGACCATTAAAGCAGAGCCAAAAGCACACACTCCTTAAAAGCGAGGACAAGCCACCACTCAGCGGGAGATGTGTGTGTGTGTGTTGGCACCCCGCATTTCCTGTGTACGTGTGCACAAGTGTGTGTACTCAATTACCCTGTAGAGAAATAAACTGGTTGGAGGGAGAGAGGGAGAGGAGGGAGCGAAGGAGACGAGGGGAGAGACTGCCGGAGGGAGACGTTAAATTGATCCCTGTCCTGCAGTTTTGGAGTTATCTGGGAAAAAAACTGGCGCATGTGTTTGTGTTAGAGGTGCACATGTGTGGAGAGAAGTGATTTAAGCCCAGCACAGCAGGGAATCGGCCATTTCTCCAAACACACATCTGCACAATGGAGCGGAGCTGGTGTGAGCCTAATGGTTATAGACACAAACAATTAGGATCACAAACCAAGCCAGCTTCATGTGTCAAATACACCTGTAATCCTGCTTTGCTTTGCCTAGCTGCAAAGACATCTTCTAGCTGTATGAATTCTCAAAGATGCAATGTGTGATTCATTTTTGATAAAAATCAATTTGTTTTTCCAACAGATTAGTGAGACTGTAACATAAAAAAGATTAGGAGTTTAGCTGGTTTACATCCAATATAACCCCGGCGATACTGAAAAATGAGATTATGTGTTGACACCTTATAAATACTAAAATGTAATCCCATATTAAGAAAACTCATCATTTTTTTACACTTGTTTCTTTCTGTGCAGATGTGTGTAGAGCTGAAACGATTAGTGGACAGAAAATTATTCTGCAAATGATTTTGATATTTGATGAATTGTTGTCTTTTTTTAGGCAAAAAATGCCTAAAATTCACTGGTTTCACCCTCACCTTTAAAGATCATTTTTTTGGGCAGTTTATGTCTTTATTTGATAGTGATAGTGGAGAAAGACAGGAAATGTGAAGGAAAGAGAGAAGGGGAATGACATGCAGCAAATGGTCCGGCCAACCAGGAATCGAACCAGTTACTTGCTGTTCAGGGCATTCTTTTAGCAAGCTAAATACCTTTGGGTTTTGGACTGCTTGTCAGACAAAACAAACAGTTTGAAGGCTCTGGGAGATTGTGACAGGCATTTTTCACTATTTTCAGACATTTTAACCACACAATTAATCAATAAATTGAGAAAATAAACTGCAGATGAATTGATAATGAAAAAACATTAGTTGTAGCCCTACGGGTGTGCTTATGAATATCTGCACCATAGACTGTATATTAAGATGGATGACATGACAGCTCCCCAAAAGTGAAGCCAAAACAACTCGAGTGCCCCCTGGTGGCTGGCTACAGTATAGGTCATAAACCCCGCCCCCTCCGTTGTTAGCGGATGGGACATGGTCCGAATAAAAAAAACAAAGTACACGTCAAATAAATTTTTCCCAAAGATGGTTTCTGTCATTTAAGGTAGTTCTTAATTTTTCTGATAAGTATGGTTCTATTTAGTTATTTGATGCTATATAAAGGGGGTATAATGTCATGATTGACAGCTAAGGCCGGCTCACAATTGAGTCACTACTGCGCAGACTCCAAATGATGTCACAAGTGCAAGATGGCAGCACCGGTATCCGGGATATTCTGGCTTCATTTTTGTAATGTTGTTTGCATTGTGTTTAGAGGTTTAGAGTGTGTGTCTGTGCATGTTTGTGTGCATGGATGTTTGTGTGTGTCTTCCTTCGTATTACGGAGTGTCGTCTGGTCAAACTATTTAAAGAAATAAATCACACACACTCACACAATCCACACTGAAGCAGGCAGACTGAGACAAAAATAAAGAGGCAGGTACAAAAATAGAGACACACAAAAAGGATGAGACAGACAGACAGAGACAAAGTGATGTTTAAGATATTTATAACACTCAGTCTCAGACGTGAGAATTCACCTGACTCAAACACACATACACTTAATGACACACACACTCCATCTGAACACACACAAACTCTCATGTCTCACACTGGGGTCATATGGCGCAACTGTGCGACATAGAAATGACCTTCGGGATAGAAGAGGATAGAGCACACACCTTCAGTGTAAGAGGCAAACGGCTCGGGTTCCAGAGAAAGGGTAGTGATGTCGGAGCACAGGACCTGGATGGGGCTCAACATCCTGGGGGAGGACTCCAGGGTGGAGAGGGGTGGACAAGATGGGCGGAGCTCTTCAGGCTATAGCCAGGAGCAGCCCTGCAAGAGGAGCAAGGATGGAGGGAAGGGAGGAGGGCAACAGGGAGGAGCAGAGGGGAAGGAAGGAAGGAAGGAAGGAAGGAAGGAAGGAAGGAAGGACCGGGGAAGGTGGGTGGGGTTAAGGGTAGGGACTGAGTTACTGCATCACCACATTTGGCCATGAGTACTCACCAGAGAAAAAAATATTGATGGTGTATTTATGATCATTCTGTATCTATACAACATGATGTATTCACATGTTGGGTTTGGCAGGAAGGCTAGCAAGACATGCAGATAGACAGCTCATGGGACAGAGTCTTAATATGTCTTAGTAGGTAGATGTGTAGATAGCTCTCACATTTCACAGAGGTGACAATGATTGACAATTAGAAAAGAGCAGTGAGAGCTGGTAAGCTCACTTACTTACATACAGTTATGATGACTAACAATTATTTTCATTATTGATTAATCTGTCAGTTAAAATGTCAAACATAATGACATCTCCTCATCACAGGTTGCTAAAGGCCAAAGCAATTTCTTTAAACTGTTAAGTTTGTGTGTGCAACAGTTGAAAAACTCAAAGGGATACAGTTTGAAATTATATGAAATGAAGGCAAGCAAGTAAATATTCATTTGTGAGATGCTGTAATCAGCAAATGTTTGCCATTTTTAATTTTAGAGTTACATGTTCAATTTATATTTATACATATTTGTTGTTTTTACAATGGTCAGAATACTGGCTTGGCTTTAATTCAATTCTTATTGGTTTTAGCTCCTTTGTTCTTGCAGTATGGTGTTCAGGTGCATGTTAGTGTCAAAAGTTTGTAATCCCAAGATTTTTTGTTGTCAGTTTTAGTTCCAATAAGGTTTCTGAAACCTTTTCAAAATCAGCTAGATTCTGTCAAAAACACATCAATCTAAAAACTAGGCTGTTTTTTTAGCTCCTTAAGATGTACCATTTTGCAGTTTTCACTTAACAGCATTGATGCTTTTGTATATGGTGCACAATAATAATGGGGGTTGGTGTTCTTGCATTTTTTTTATAAATGTCATAAATAATTTATTTACAAAACTGTCAAAAATGCCAAAATTCTGAATTTTGATGCAATGTATAATTGTTGTTATTATTTCCTCATCCATACTTAATCCTGAGGTCACTCCAGTCAGGGGTGAGGTTGTTGCAAAGGGAGATATTGAGAAGGGCAAAAGGAGTGAGAGGAAGGGAGTAAGAGATGGAGGGAAGAAGGGAAGAAGGGAGGGGAGGGACGTTAAGGTAAAGGGAGGTTAAGCATCCCTCCCCTGTAGGTGTTAAAGGGCAGGGGAATCCCCACGGGAAGATCTACAAGACACACTGTTATGTATGCGCATACACACAGAAAACCCAGGCACACACCCATACACACAGACCTGAGCAAACAAAAAGACACACAGGATGGACTCAAAGACACAGACATGAATATGAATGTAACACAGGAAAAAAAATAAAGAAAGATGGAGACACACAGGAGCTAACAAAATACACCCAAGCATAAAATCACATGCACCACCTCACTTTGTCTGTCTCTACTAGCCTCTGTCTTTCTCTTTAACACACACACACATACAGAGGCACATTGTGTTTGAGCAGCCTTTAGAGCAATTGTTTGGCAGACGAACCACTTCAGCACCGGGCAATGCTGCAAGTTGCATTAGAGGACTGATGGGGAAAGGGAGGGAGGGAGGGGGAGGCAGTGGGGGATGGAAATGGGGAGGAGCACGGGGGATGGGGTGAACATGGAGGAAAGGTGGAGGGGGTTGGAGTGGACGTAGAAGAATAGGCAGGTAATGAATCATTTTGTTTATTTGTGACAGGACAATTATCTTCTTTGGTCATTAAGGGAATACCTGTGAGATTGATTTTTTTAGCAAAAATTTGCACTTCTTCTGCAACTATCTCTTTTCAGGCTGTCCATGTGTTGCACAGCCCTTTCAGACCAATAGTGTTCAGTGGCATGTTCACCTTGGCGTATACACATCAGCAATTCACCCTGAATAATGTCTGTGTCTGCCTGAGATTTGTGGAATAATTAATACTGCCATTATTGGTGGGTGGAGACGACCTGTCAATCATAATGGCCAAGCATGAAAAGGAGCATGTTTATCATCACAGACTGTTGCTATGGCAATAATGGATGGTTGGTGATGGATGTTAAGACTGATTTTCTGCCACTATTTCATAAAAATCCTCTTCTGAAATGGACAAAGACACATATTGGTCATGGAAATACTTTATGTATAAGAAAACACAGACACTCGCACACATGGAGACAAACAAAGACACATACACAGACACACACATAGATATTCTTCAATCTCAGCAATACAATACGTTGAATGCACACATTCAATCAACAGGCACCACTACAGGTCTTCCCTGACTACATGTGCTTCTGTGTGAGGGAAATTATAATACAGCACAGACACAGGAAACAGTGATACGAGGATCACAAATGAGCTCACAACACGTTCATGCCCCCAAATGATAATCCGCTGTTCTTGTCTAAGAGGCGTGGTGAACAATGAGCTGAGTGTAAGAAACAGATTGGGGACAGACAGACAGGAAGGCAGACAGGGAAGCTAGTGTGCAGGTGAGATTAGTGGCGTATTTGAGATTAGAAGAAGGGGGGTTATCCAGGGTTATAATCCATCTGTTTTATGAAACAAACCAAAGGAATCCAGTGGTTTGCACGGCTTGTGTGCTGCTGGACTTTTTAATATTCCCCCGCCTGAGATGTGATACGCTATATATTCAATCTGACACCTGCACCTGTTATATTCAAGAGGAGAAAGTAACAAAGAGTGGATGTGTGTGAGAGATGACATACAGTACAATGAGTACAAAAGAATGTGGTGCTGTTACAGAAAAAAAAACTGTTCTCCCACTCTCTGTCTCTGACATACAGACACAAACAGAGACATACATATACACACATTCGGACACAGACCAGATCAATTACTCCCTGCAGTGTAGCAAAACAGCTGTGTTACACAAGGTAAGAAAGTGGTTACAAAAGCAAAAAATATACAAAATAACTGAAATGCAGGACACAAAAAAAGTATGAGAGGAGGGAAGGTGGAGAGGAAAACTTGCCTAAGATGGTTTAAGAGTGTTTTGCTCCCTAGTTCTTGTTGCTCTGTCTGCAACTCTGTCTGAACACTGATTAAACAGATCTTACAGAAGATTAGAAAGCCGTCCTGAGCTTGTTTTGTGTAACAGACAAGCATACACACACTATGTCACACACACACACACACGCGCGCACACACACACACACATACTCTCTCCAGAAGTCCTTTAGACACAAGCAGCTTCCTTTGTCATTTTCTTACCTTCAGTCACATAGTTGTGGTCGGGGAGGAAGCCGCGGTGGTTGAGCGTCGGGGTGGCGTCAGTGTCTTCGCCCATCAGCGGGGCTGGGGGGAGCGCCCGTCTCGGTGGGGCAGCGTGGTGGTGGCAGATCGGTGGTGGAGGGGGTGGTGGGGATGCCGGCCAGCACAGCGCCCATACTGCTGCCCGCAGACGCCTCCTCAGCACAGGGGCGCAGAGCCGGGCATCCTATCCTTAAATGAGGATGAGGGGCAGGTAGGGAGGGAGTGGGCCAGTCCCGAAGGAGCGATGGGTGCGTGTAGGAGTCCACACAACTGCTTCTGAGAGCCAGATGCAAACCTGCAGGAGGAGGATTATTTGAACAGTTAAAAAACTACCAGGGGTGAGTTTGATTTGTGCCTCACAAGAGCACACATCACTCGTGAGGCAAGAAAAATCCAGCGCACCTTGTGGCCACCCTGCTGCTGCTGAGTCCAGGTGTGGCCAGACCAATTTTACTCTCTCACAAACACACACAACATACACAGTTCTGTGCTCCCAGAAATGGGCAAAGTCCCTACTTGTTAACAGACGCTCCGAGAGAAGAGAGGAGATGAAGAGGAGGAGGAGGAGACTGGGGGGAGGGGAGAGAGGGATGAGCAGAGCCCCTGGTCGGTGTATCTGCAGTGCTACTGCTTCTGCAGTGAACTCACATGCATGGACACACATATACAGTGGGACAAACACACACTCACCTACACACTCAGCAGCTTGTGGGTCAGGTACTCCTCAGTGGATCCTCCAAGAACGACGTCTCTCGCCTCCTCAGCCGGAAACTGTCTCTCTGGTTTCTCGGCTGTTTCAGTATGAGGAGGAAAACCCTACTGGCTCTGCGTTCTGCTGCAGTCTGCGCTCTGGCGTACATATGAAAGGCAGAGTGAGAGGTAGAGAGAGGGGGAGGGAGAGTGAGAAAGGAGCTGTACTGCTGCGCTGGTACGTGTGTGATGCATCAGAGCAGGCCCCGCCCACTCCTCGGCGCAGCCAATCATCACAGAGCTGAGATCTGCCTGACCACTGACTGCAGGTGATTAAATATGATAAAGAAACAGAGAGGGATGGAGGAGTGGGTGGCAGTGCGGAAGTGGCTGAGTGTCTTATAAGGTTGTGACTAATGGGAGAGAAAGCAGAGAGAGCAGGAGAGAGGATGAGAGTAGGACTGTTTCACTTGACTGAGTGCTGAATATGAACCACAGTACAGTAACTACTAGAGGATTCACCTGGAGACATAATTCATTTAGCACAGAGACGACTAACACACCGCTGACACACACACACACACACACACACACACACACACACACACACACACACATTTTAATACACAGCAGAATCTCTTGCACACAAGTCTGCTTAGAAGGTAGGGATCTGCGATAATTCAATTACTGTTTATCAATTTAGAGCAGTATCTTATCATGATATGATCTTATCAAGTTAACGCTCTACAGATTTCTGTTGTTCAACTTTTGGAACTTGCATTAATTTGCCATATGCAATATACAGTATATCAATATCAGAAAATTAACATACATTGATATTATATTTTATTAATATGGAGATAAATATTTCATGCCCAGCCCTACTAGAAGGGACCAGAAATGACCACTGTAAGAGAAATACTTAAATTCGCACACCAACGCACTCACAGAGGCTTCAGTCTGCATGGCAGCAGAGAGTGAGGGGCTGCCAGTGACAGTTGGTGCCATCACTGGTGCTGGCTGTCTGCCACGAGGCTTTAACCCCCCCACAGCAGGGAACAAGAAGAGCTGTTTATCTGACTTACTCTAAGACTGCCAGCATTGCCCTCCCCCACCCACCAATGATGGGCAATGCTCCACACACCACTGCCATATCTGCCCTTCTAACTGCCCCCCACCAGCCTAACATCCACCACAAAGCTCCCCTAAGCCCACCCACTGTTTCCCATATATAGCTACTGTTCTACCTGCACGTCTCCACCTATTCACTCCAACCATATGCCACCAAAATCCCCCTCTGGTTAAATCCATAAACCCATAAGGTTTGGTGTTTAGCTCTTACTGAAGATCCCATCAGTGTAAGATCTGACCCTTTGCCAAACCCAGCGAGCAGAGAGGGAGAGGAGAGAAATACTACAAATGTTTTTATTGTTTTCAGTATTCTTTGACATGCTTTCATATCTATTGGTATAAATATGTAGATCGCTAAAGCTATAAAGACACATTTGGATACTGCATGTTTGCAATAATTAAGGCATGTTATGCCTTATGTGCTACATAAAGTATCTAAAGTTGTTCCATTTAAGTTAATTTTGCAATTTTCCATGTTCAATCTGTTGTTCACTCAATTAAAAATGGAGATTTGTAATGGTGAAGAGGTTAGTGGATTATCAAAAAATAAATCATCAATCATTTATCAAGCACAAACGCCAAACATTAGCTGGTTCCACCTCAAATATGATGATTTGCTTCTTTTTTCTGTGTTAAATCACTTTAAATTGAATGTCTTTGGGTTTTGTACAGTTGTTCAGACAAAACAAGCCGTTTGAAGACCTCACATTGGGCTCTCAGAACTTGTGATGGCATTTCCACCATTTTCTGACACTTGTAGACCAAAAAGACAAATCGATTCATCTAACAAAATGGATAGATTAAAACAAAGATCAAATCAAGTTGTAGCCCTAGAACTTTTGGTTTTCACTTAAACCACTTAAATAAATAGGAAATAAATAGGTACATACAGAATCATAACCTAGCATAAAAGATGTACATTTACACAATAGGCCTAGCCTATATAATAATTAAAATGCCTCCAAAAATAAAAAGTATAAGGTCCATGTCCTACAACATTTCTTACAGTATATCCATCTCTTGGTAGTTTTTAATTAATAGCAGTGGGAATAAAAGAATAAATACATCTCTTCAGGTTTAACCCCCATCAGTTTTTTTCCTTTTGACAGTTGGTGTAAAACACCTGCTGTGACATCACTGATTAGCATTTAGCCAGAAGTATTCAACCCATAGAGAGCCATACAACAGCAGTCTGTAAAACATAAACAAACATAAATAACTAATAGGTAGACCTAAACCTGCATTAATCAATTTTTGCCCATTTTGGAACAGAAAAACTCCGAAATACGCTCCAAAACAGTCTTGACATATAGCATTGCTATGGCTAACGTGTTAGCTAGCAAACGGTTGCCTAGTAACTTGAACATTCAGCAGACACGCTAGCCGAATAATTGATATGGTCCAATATTTACTAACCTTTTAGTTCTGGCTTGTACTCCACCAGCTCTAGAGAAGACCAATGTCTGCTTTAGCTTGGTACTGTAGATGTTCAACTTTCTTCACCAGCTAGCAGCTAGCTATTGTCTGTCTGCATTTGGTGCTAGCAGGTAACCTCGTCCTAGCGTTGCCTACAGTTTGTTGAGCTGGAAACAGCTGCCTGCTGGAAAAAAGGGGTTAAAAGTTTTAAAAAATGAAAAGCTTAATAGAGCCGAAATGGGTGATGAGTCTCTGTCCTGGAAATATATTGATGGTGTTGAATTTGTTAAATGTAATTTTTGACAAATTAAATTCAATTTACCCTATTGTTTTTCGGAAAGAGGTCATTCAAAACCTGGGCAAAAAGAGCAAACTATCTGCATAGCTAGACACCACAAGGGGTAGGTGAAAGAAATATATATATATATATATATATATATATATATATATATATATATATATATATATATATATATATATATATATATATATATATATATATATATATATATATATATGTGTGTGTGTGTGTGTGTGTGTGTGTTTTTGAGTAAAACAATACTTTAGGAACTGCCCATGTTCTTTTTATTGTAAAAAATGAAGTTGCTCCCAGAAGAGTTTGCACAACAGAGAAAAAAGCCTTCAAACACATTCAGTGATCAACAGCTGATCAAAGATTATGTTTAAAAATCCATTTGACATGTTTATTTCAATGTCCTAAAATCCAATCCTTTTGTTATAAAAAATCAGATACAGAAAGACAAGCACACACACTAACATCATCAGCCAGACTGCCTAACTGTCCTCACTCTCACACTGTAAAATCCTCATCATCGTACTAATAATCACTTTAACGCAGTAATCATCATCATCATCATGTGGCAGGTTTCCCCAGGTACAGTAAATCCAGTTCAGCTTGCCCTTGTTAACCTGCCGTGCCTGACTCTGGGCCTGTGTGACAGCAGCCTCCGGCCTGTCTCCCGTAGCGACCGTGCCATTCAGCCATGAAGGCTTGGCCTCGAACCACTCCCGTTACCGTGGTGACAGTGGAGCGTGACCACCCACCATCCTCACCGTCACTTGGACCCGTTGTGCTGGAGTGAATCTGAGCTGTACTGTGTACTCACATCATCTCCTTCAGTAGAGATGGTGGGGACACTGGTGGAGAGTCTTCATTTGGTCTTTTACATTTAACCAGAACATCCAAAATGCACTGAGAAAACAGGCAAAAAAATAACCAAAAAAGACTCAAAATGAAGTGAAATAAGTGATGATTTACAGCTGATCTGTTGAATCACCCATGACTCGTGTTTAGTTCACACATCAGCTGTAAATTTCAAATAAATCTGACCCTTAACATAAACAAAAGGACAAAACAAAAGATTTCTAATGATTGTTTATCTCAGAACTTAATACATTAAATAGCTATCTGTGTGCAGGAGGAACAGGATCTTGGGCATAGTTTTCTTTTTTATTATTCTATTTATTCTGTAGCTTTTAACATGTCATCAAATCAACAGACACGCACTTTGACAATTAGATTTTTTTGGTTCCCATCATCAAAGTTGATTCTATATGAGAGGAAAGTGATAAGTGAAAGTGTCCTCCGAGCATGATAATAACTAATAACAATAAAATAAGTCTCTGTGAAGTATAATTATTTTATTTACAGGTAAAAAAAAATATTAGACCAAAATAAATATAACATTGGACACTCCTCATCTCTCTCTTAGCAGTGTGTAAGAGAAATAAAATCTCAGGCACAGTTTCTGATACAGATAAATGGAGGGAGGGAGTGGACTTTGAGACCCTAACACAATCAGGGCTACAGCCAGTCAACATGATAATGATCAGCATCATTCATCAGGAGCACTGATGTGTCCAATCAGACACAGCAATGCTTGTGAGTGTCTGTCTCTGTTGACCTGCTGCTTCTCTCCCTTCCCACCCCCACTCCAATGTGCAGACACAGGGTTGCTTAGCAACCCAAGAGCGGCCTATGGAGAACACACACTCATTCGTGCAGACACTCTCTCTCTCTCTCACACACACACACACACACACACACACACACACTTTGAAAACCCAGGAACTCTGAAGGACGAAGATAATGTACTTCCACTCCACCCCTCCATCTTGCTCTATGACCCCCAAAATGTGAAGAGAAACAGTCAACCCCACTGCCTGGAGGAGATTCAACCCAGTAACCATGGCCCAGTGACCGCTCCTCAGTGCCTTGGATACACACGCTCACGAAAACATGCACACATAAAGTCCATTGCATCCAGAACCTTATTTAATATTTTGTGATTGTGACTGATTAGCGATGGATTTAAGCCAGCAGCCATGAAATCAGCATTTCCAACAGACAAAGAGCATTAGAAGATGAAAGTTAAAAGCTCTGCTGCGTCTCCCCAGTCTAACACTATTAGCACATTAAGTGAGTGCTTAAATACAGTCAGCAGACGATGGATCAACTCAGTGCCTTGAGCGGGAGACAGCACTGTAATCCCCTAAAGGGGGGTTTCACTACAGTAATGGCAACCCGCATGAAACCACAGCCCCTGGGGAGTGGTGGGACTGGGTAGATTATGAGCCTCGGGGCGACGCTAAACCCCTCATAGCCCCGACACACACACAGAAAGAAGCTGGTAAGTGTATACACATAAATACAACTATAACATGCAGGAAAACACACACTTCAGCATGCTTGAAATGGAAAACATAAAGACAGAGAAGTGTACAAACATACAAATAAACACACAACAACAGGGAGTATAATTTGACTGATTCCTCACATGCACATACATCTCCAGCTGAGTGGGAGTAAATATTTCCTCTTTTTATTAATTTTTTTTTACATCTGTATGAAATGTTTGGTGAGGACGGTGCAGTGTCAGGGGGATAATTTTACTCCTGGAGGATTATGGGATGGTGATGGAATGACTCTCTGGGCCGAGGGCAAGGAGATGGCAGGAGGTTGAGACTGTGTTATTTCCCCCTGCCAAATTAAAGCAGCAGCCTCAGGGGCAAGAGAAATAAACTGAAACATGTTGACATAAAAGGTAAAGAGCACATTATAGCCCGATCCCTTCTGGAAAACAGAATGATAACACTATGGCCTGGTGATAAAACACTGACTAGGACATGGTTATTATTACATGCAGACTGTGAGAACAAATAGAAAGATCTCATTTAAACAAAATCACTGGAGGAATGGACTGTGGACCCATTAGGCTTGGGTCAAATAATTTTATCTCAATGTTTACCCAGCGCCAGAGGGCAAAACATGGGTAAAAAATATTGTTTTGAGTTGGAGTATTGATGAAATATCTACATGCAACGCAATGCTTTTATCACATAAATTCAAAGCACTCGTAGTGTAAAGTCCTTCTAGCCTGGTCAACTGTTTATTTGTTGCTGCTCCGACCCCCTTGGGGCAAAGCTGCTTAGAACAGAAAGGAGATTACACATAACCAAATACACAAACAGAAAACACTGCAAAGCCTGTGTGACCCCTGCCTATGAATACACACACACACACACACCTATTTTGAGACCCAAATCTGTGCATAGATTTGGTTTGCTATCTGACCTGACGCTTTCATCCACACATAAATATAGTACTTACACAGTACATTCACCTAAATGGTCTGTAAGAGTCTGCAGCTTTACTTAGCGGGGATTCAGTCCTCTCACATTAACAGTAGTTCACTCACTCTCACACACACACACACACACACACACTGCCGCAATCTGATTCATAAATCCATAAATATAAAATTCTATAAGCAAGACATGCACCCATTCGCCTTCCTATCTGTCCTGTATTCGAGCCAATATAGGGTTGGCCTTTGGCTGTGCACTCTTTCACTTTTATAACCGCAAGCGTAAAACCCAGAGGGAGAGAAAGGACACAGGTGACCCTTGGGGGAGGGGAGGTCACTGGAGGAGGTCACTGAATGTAATCTTTCATTGAGCAAGCAGTAGCCTGGGGAATACATGGACACAGCTTGGCCAAGCCTCGCTCAGCAGTTGAGACCGTGTGTGAAAGGGAGAGTGAGTGAGAGACGGGGACAAATGTCTCATCGACCACCACACATCCCACATGCTCGAGGCATTTTTATGTGGGCTTTTGTGTAAGTGATCAGGCACAAAAACCACAGCGAGGCTGCAGCAGTCTGAATTAATTAAATTGAGTGGGTATTTTCCAAAGTTACAGTCTTATTAGTACAAAGTTCCCTCTTTGTGTTTCCACCATACAGACAGTGTTTCTTTGCTGAGCAGCAGTAGCGGGATAGCAACACAAAGATACTAAAAACACTAACTTTGTTAGATACCTACTTAACTCAGTCTGCTGAAGCCTCATACAATATCAGCTTCTGCTGAACTTATTTTTTTTTTTTTTACAAGGACAGTGGATTTTGTCCCTAGTCAGTTGAACTGAAATCAAATTAGGAAGGAACAATTGCAGGGACTGATGACTCAACGTACACAAGGGCATGTGAATATTGTTTTATGACAGAATTGAAAGAATGTGAACCTATCCTTTAATGAAGAGGGACTTAGGTCAAAATGTCATGGTTCTGTTAAAGGTGATTGCTGCTCACACTTTTACACACACTTGCATACAAACCCAACTGCGGGAGATAAATTAGGTTCTGTGAAGGCCAACACAGTAACCTAAGGACTCACATCCTCACATTTTGATTTTACCTTATAAGCACATGCTTGCAGACCATGACCATGAGAGAAATGGCATGATGACACAAGTGCATACATCAGGGAAAAAGATCTGAAAATATAGGGCACATAGTAAAACATGCTGAGAGCAACACCTTTATCAAAAATCTATTTAGCAATGCTGTCCAAAGCCATTCCTATAAATCCTTTGTATGTTGACACTTCCCCCTGGTGTCTGGCAAAGAATAGTGCAACAATATAATATTGCACTGTACAATGCATTAATGTTCCAGGCTGAGGAGAACAAATAGTTTGTACGCGAGTATATTATTTAATTTCACTTTACAAAAACAAGATGTAAAATAAAAGCACAGTTCTTCTTTAACAACAGTTAGGTACTTGTTGCATTAACACGTTTCCATTTTACAGCACAGTCAAAATAAAAGTCTGAGGAGATGGGCAGTACATAAGCACAATTGTAAAGGAAGAGACCTGCTATCCTACCTCTGCATGCCACACATCTAAATCTAATACCAACTAGATTTTCTTTATTGGCTTTATGAAAAACACTATTTTGCAGTTTTTCACTTGAAGTAATGAAAAGGTACTTCAATTTGTTCATTGACTTTTCATTGATAGGGAAGAACATCATTGGAAGATAGGGTCATCCTGGAGAAAAATTATTTTCTTTAAAACAATAGCCAATATTTCTTATTCATGGATGATTATATTTACTCATTTACAAAACAGTTGAATACAAAGCTCTCCCTTTTAGTGTGACCCATAATTCTGACACTGAATCATATTTAAAAAATAAAATTATGACATTCAAATAAAATTTACTTTGAACAAGTATGTCATTAATTACATATAATAAAATGTGATGGTGGTTAATTTTATGGTTGTCCCTCATAAAATTTGATAAAACAAACAAAACAAAAACCTTAAATACTTTCAAACTGTTGTAAGTGTTCAGTATCAAGTTTATGTGGTGTACAATAGGCAATCCTGAAACAAGTTCCTAAGGTTTATTTTGTGAGCAAAATTAAGGTGCAGAACCATTATTTTTAAAGTCTTTTCAAATGGGATTAGGGCCCATGTCAGGCTCCTGCTGATCATCCATGTAGTAGGGATCTCCTTGATGAACTCTGTGATTGTGCACCCTCAGGTTCCCCCTGTGGGCAAATCTCTTCCCACACTCTGTGCAAGCAAAGGGCCTCTTCCCCATGTGAACGTCCCGTTGGTGGGCTCTCAGGTTCCCGCTGCGGGCAAAACGTTTACCACACTGAGCGCAGCCAAAAGGCCGCTCGCCTGTATGTGTGCGAGTGTGCACAGTAAGCTCAGAGGGAGTGAGGAAGCTCTTGTCACAAAACTGACAGGGATGCAGTCTGACTCCTGTGTGGCGTAAAAGGTGTCTGCGCTGGTGGGAGGGGTAGGTGAAACACTTAGTACAGTATGGGCAGGTGTAAGGTCGTCCGTTCCCTCCACCAGGAGCTGCAGGGTGGCTGAGAGTGTTTGTGTGTCGTAGCGTGAGTGAGTGTGAATTGGACTGTGGTCGGAGAGGGTCTCTGTTACCAAAAGTTGTGACCCGCCGTGTGTGATTGACAGGGCCTCTCCCACCCCTATCGTCTCTGGGTCTCCATGCTGATTCGCCAGAGGGGGCTTGGGGTTGAACCTGCCGAGAACCCCTCTGCCCCACGCCCTGGCCCCGCACTGAGTTCTGATTGGAGTTCTGGTTCTCAGGCTCCTGATCCAGGAAAGGGAAAGAGCTATCGTCATCTTCGTTGCTGGTCTCGTCAGAGCCGAAACCAGGTCTGAAGCAGGGTGCGTCTGTGCCAGTGCTGCTGCTAGCTGGACCAGAGCAGCTGGTGCCATCTGCCTGCAGGTTCTCCAGACCGGACACCCCACCTCGGGTGGCATCCAACCCCGGTAACCACTCCTCTGGTTGAGCTAGGCTTGGGTTGGGCCTGGGGGAGCAACGTCCGCTCTGGGAGATGGAGAGAAAAGGGGTGGAGGCTTGATCCTGGAGGGGTCTGTGGTCTGTACTGCGACTGCCCTGATCCCAATGAGACACTGCAGAGAAATTAGGGGGAAAAGTACAGTTGATGCACTTTCATCTCACCACTTATAATAAAATACCCTTACACTCAAAAGAATTACAAGGTCATCTTGCTCTAGCATTGAAAAGACTAAATAGTCAATAGCGGGAGAAGAATGTAGTGACTTCTTACATTTGGCCTTGGCTTGTGTGGCAGACAGGGTATCTATCTGCCTCTGGTCCACAGCAGAAAGGCTTCCCTCTGGGGCTTGGACTGCGACAGACCCCAGCGTAGGTCGTGATCCAGCACGCTGTGGAGAAAAAGTAAAACAGGTCTGTGAGACACAGAAAAGCCAACAGCAAGGCATGGTGCAAATGTGACTTTGTGCTTGGCTGTTCAAAAATAATAAAGGCTTTATTACTTCAGTTTATCGAAAAGCCAACTTTTGAATCACAGAGAGGCAAGACAAGGTCTGACCTCATGTTTTACTGAAGCTCCATCCTGGCCTGTGACCTCCTCTTTCAGCCCGCTGAGTCCGTCGACTGGGTCTGATTGAGAAGACACGTCCTTTCCCACATTCAGTCCTGTGCAAGAAAGGTGTAGGTGGTCAGTAGTTCATAATCACGGGCAAAAAAAGGTTAATCTTAATGCAACCATGCAAGTTATAAGCAGGTATAGATGGATTAGTTTGAGATACAACCTAGGATACAAGATTATCCTAGACTATGAGCATATTATGTATGTCCACTTCTATTAAGTTTTGTACTCTTCTGTCCTGCACTGACAACGACAAAAGTGAGTTATCCATGAACTTAACTCCTGACTTGAATAAGACCAAGTGAGCTGTATTACCTGATCCTGTCAGGGTCTGTTGCCTCAAGCTACCATCTCTGTCGCCTGATGACAGCTCCCCTTCCTCGCTCCCTCCACCTTTCGCCTTCTGCCTCCTCTCGACTTTCTCCAGTTTGCCTCGGAGGATGGAGATCTCCTCTGTTTTCTGCGCTAGCTCCGCCTGCTGTTCACACAGGCTGCCCTCAAAGATCTTGGCGATTTCACACACAGCGGCTGCCAGCAGCGAGTCCATGACAGTGGCCAGTTGAGCGTGGAAAGCACTCCTCACAGACTCCATTGTCCTTTGTTTCAGTGATGATGTTTTAATATCAGCGACTGATTGACACCGTTGTTTTCTTCTGTGGTTGGCCTCCAGAGGCAGCTGAGGGACGATGTGGTTACCACTGTACACTCCTCTGCTGTGGCATCTATGAACTGCCATGAGACGTTGCCATGCTAAGTAGCTATGCCATTTCCAGTAGCAATCTATTGCAGTAATTTGCTTTTATAACCCAATCTCCTTGTGGTTAAATATCGCTTGATAGTCAACCTGTGCGGCGTTTTAACGATCTCAATAAAGCTATGGTGTAAATGCTTGTAAGCTAACGCTACTATAATATACAGTGCATAGTATAAGGACATAAACTTGGTCAACGTCTAGCTAGCTATAAGAAAACAGGTTGTAATCAGGCAATGCAGTCGATGTTAGCTAACATTACCTCAAGCTAACGTGTAAACAAGAAAGCCAGTGAAGCGTAGCCAGTCCTAGCCCGTTCTAGCTAGCACTCAAGCTAACTGTGTAAATACAATGGAAACAACCAAAGACGCGGGACGGCAATGACTCTTGGCAGTCGGCGGCCTAATATCTTCACTGGCTAACATTAAATCCATAAAAACACTTCTGTCACATTCAAAGATACGGCGACTCGTCGTCCAGCTAACAGGTTGGTATCTGTGATGTGATAATTGTTGCAAGTCTCGCGATAAGAAAGCTGAGGGATTCCGATACTGTCGATTAAAAAAAACAAATCAAAGATCCTAAGCGCGCACACATATATGTTGTACAGATAAACATTCAGATTTATCTCTTAAATTTTACAACTTTACAAAACGTAAAATACACATTGCTGGAAACTCCCTCATTTATATTACTCAAATAATATGCAAGACAGGTATAAAATATGGATTTTAATAGGATAGCTTTGATGCTGACAATCTAACAACACTATTACAACACTGTCATTAAAGTAAAAAAAGAACAGTAGGCTTGTAAGACCACGTCTTCCATTATATCCATGTGGATCAAAGAAAAACAATACAACCCATACAAAATAAAACAGACTTAGTTTGTTACAGTTCAAACTGTAAAATACTGTATGTTCACTTCTGTTCTGGCTTGTGTCAGAAATCAAGCATCAGGTGAAATAACAACAGGACAACTTTGAATGTAAGAAGTCCTCAACAATGGAATGTTTTCAGATATCTGTCAAGTAACAGGAGACATTTTACAGTATAACCAATCACATTTTGTCCAGCAAATACAGTCAACATCGCAAAGCTGGGGTCAAACGTCTGACTCCACAACCAAGCACGTCACCAGACACTCTGTGGTGATCTGAAAGACTGAGTGATGCAGTTTGTCAAATTCTGCTGAAACTCGTAGACTTGATACCAAACAGCATAAGCTCTGATTAAGGCAAACAGTAGACAAATAAGTACAGATAACTGAACATTTACTTTCAGTAAATACAACCGGGTTGGGACGATATGCTGGATACTGCGAGACAACAGATTTTTAACAGATTTCGTTATACAGCTTCCACCGAGGTAGCTATTCTTTTGTGTGTAATAGACCATTGCGGCCAAAATTGTCATCAAAGAGCAGGTCTGCTTTAAGGCAATATTGGATTTACATGACTTTCCATCAATGTGATGATTTGTCAGGAATGAATGAAAAAAAAAAACACACACATTTCCATCACGGTATTTTTTCTATAAAAATTGGATTTCCTAAAAGAATTAGGAACTATATCACAATATGTGCCACTATCACAATATAAGATTAAATGTACTGTGATAACTTTTACCCATCACCCACCCCTATACAAACTCTTTTTCACATGGTATTGATGAAAATATTCATAATATTAACAAATATTTGGCTAAAACTTTAAAACAAGAGTGCTTGGACATGTACAATGACAGAGACACTGATGTTTTGTCTCTGGGCTCTTACTGTAGATTGAAATGACACAAGAAGTGTGATGTTGAACTACAACAGTTACTAACAAAAGACTTCCAGGGTTCAGTCTGTGGTTCTCCTATTCCAGAAATATTTTCAATAAAGTATGCATTTTTAATTTGTTATCAAAATTATATCTTGCTGACTTGCCATTTGCAGAAACCCTTCATGTCACCAGATTTTTTGTTACTGGTTTTAAAGTACTGTTTTAATATTTGACAGAGATGGGGAATACCGATGTGATTTATATATTGATCTTATTACCACATCTCAAAAAAACAACAGAACAGTTTAACTTAAGCCACCAAAAAATGTTAAATGCAAGGAAAACCCCATCAATCAGTACATGCATGAATGTCAACATCCACTGTTTCCATGTCCACAGACAGGTGATGCTAACTGTATATGTGCTTACTTATGGTAACGCTCCATATGGTTCCTGAGGCGCCCTTTAGTGACGAAGCCTTTTCCACAAACCTTGCAGATATTAGGCCATTCCCTGTGACATTTAGACACATGCTTATCATACTTTGTTTGTGAGGGGAATTTCTTCTCACACTTCTCACACTGGATCACAGGATTAAGGCACCTTTTTTTGTGCATGCAAAGCTGTGCACTAGTACGAAACTTTGCGGGACACCTGTCACATTTGATGGGCCTCTCTCCTGTGTGGGTGCGAAAGTGTTCAATCAACATGTATTTGTTTCTCACAAGCTTCTGACACAATAGGCAGATGAAACCATTAGAGCAACATGTGCCCATTGTTTGCCATCTTTGACTCTGCCTTTTGTCTGGATTGCGTTTATTCTGAACATTGTTATGGTTGATTGCTCGACTTGTGTCTTTGCTGGGGGAAATCAAATCCTCCCGATTATCCTCAGTCTCTTCTAAAGGCTTGGTCCATGCAAGGCTTCCATTTGTCTCACTGGAACTCACTTGGTCTTTGTGTATTCTCATTGTGTGAATCTTGAGTGACTGTTTAATGCGGAATTTCTTTGGGCACATGCTGCAAGGAAATGGCTTTTCACCAGTATGAACACGCATGTGCTCTTTGCACTTGCATCGTGAATTAAACTTCTTGTTGCAGTGTACACAGGAGTGCTTTTTGGTGGTTCCAACCTTCTGAATAGATGATTCATTGTGGTTGCTAGAGGAAGGTGTGCTTTCCTTCGTAATGACCACCTGTTTTTTGCTTGGTAAGGTCGGTTTTTCTTTAACACAGGACTGAGGTTTTGGAGGGTCAGCGGACCGTGCTTCTTTTGCCAACAATTTCTTGAGTTTTCCACAATATGGTTTGTGACACTTAAGAGCACTTGGAAAAGGGAAGTCTTTTTTGCAACCTCGACACCTCTTGTGTGATCGTACATGCACACTTCGGCCAAATACTGTATCAAATACCTTCTCACAAAACTTGCACGAGTAACTTTTTTCACCTTTATTTTCCACCGTCTCCTGCTCTGTAGACTTGGACTCAGTTGCTGCGATTTTTCTTTGCTCTCCTTTGCTCTTCAGTTTATTTTCTTGCTCTTTTCCTGTTAAATGTCTCCCTTTTCTTCTAAGACATGTAGGTCTGCCTTTTAGGTCAGTATATTCCTGTTTGATGTCTTGGAGCAATTTCTTCATGTCGTTTCTTACTGTTGGACGTTGAATTTCTTCGTCACGCATTGGTAAGCTTCCGTCCTGAGTGTGTTTGTGCCCCTCGTTTAATGAGGAAACTGTGAAAGAAAAACATTGCAAAAAAATTCAACTGTGACCTGGTGAAAAAGGAGAGGTGGCATGAATATAACAAAACAAACTGTCTAATATGAAAGAAACTGATTTAATTAGATGGACGGAGCAACAAAACATAAATGATTTCTACAAAAATGAACTTGGAAAATACAAATATGAAGATGTGGCATTAAAAAATATTGAGCCACATTTAAACCTATAATGTTGTTACAACTAGGATGTCAAATTTAAATAGTCAGTTCATCAAAAACAAAACAAAACAAAACAAAAAAAAAACTCCTAGTATGTACTGACAGTTTTGGTTTTATTCAGGCCAAGTTCTTAAATATCCATCCCGGGCTTTCTGTCACCACGCCAATACAGTGGAAGGAAATAGAGTTTGTAGCATTGAAAGATGACATTTAATAAATTTTACTATACACATCTTTTCAGAAGCAGTTTCCAAGTGAGAGAGCTGATAAACTTTAAACAACGTACACATGATGGCTACCCCACGTATCCCGCATTCCTTCTGAGCATTGGTTGTACACATCTTCACAAATAAGCGCTGTGCTTCCGCAATATGTTATTAAGCACATGAATGGTGGTGGTGTTAACTCAGTGATGTAAGGCCAGACACAGACACTGAACAAATGACAACAACAATGGTGAGATGTTGAAGTAAAGTGAAACTAATAGAGCTTTTGCCACTGTCATTTTACCTTCCATAATCTCGACATTAACAATATAGTAACCTAAAGTGTCATCAAGGATTAGCTATGACAATGTTGTGCAAAACATCAAGTTCTCGAGGAAGATATTGTGGTGTCAGCCAGGCAAGATTGGGCCCAGGTCTGACCCCTAGACCTCATTTACCTTTTAACCCTCCCACAATGTATGCTGGCAAGTATGTGAACAACCCTGCAGCTGCTTGTCACACATTGGTAAAAAGGACTGTATATCACAACCCGTACTCTGGATAATCCACAGAACACCCCGAGCAGTTTTGACTTGAACAAATGTCTAGTGAAGAAAAAGTCCCTACAAAACCTCTTTACAGTGCGTTCTGTGGATTATCCAGAGTAATGGCGACCCTTCCTGGAAAAAGATGCTGCTGCTGAATTTTTTAAACCCAATTTTTCACTGCAGTGAGCACCACAAACTAAATTCGGCTCCACTGAGGGTGGAAGCAGTAATCTCAGAGATGGACATCTTAAAACCTGGGTGACTAAAACCAAAACTATCTGCATGGAGAGACAACAACTATAGTAAGTTCTGTGTACCCTTTGAATAGTGGATAACAGTACAGTTCTTATTTACAAATGGAGCCTTGGAAGTAATTAAATAGCTATCTGTAAATACAAATGTGTAAATGAGTGAATGTAAATGTGGATGTGAGAAAGCAAAAGAGAATTAATTAAGAATGAAACTCACCTCTCTTGGATCTCCTGCAATCCTTTGTTTGCTGGTGGGAGTCAATGTCACGGTTAACCACCTAAAATACAGATGTTATTGGCTATATCTCCAATGATTAACAATGCAAAGTACAAAGAAAATAGGTAGGTGCAGAACTGTGTTTGCGTAAGCAGCAATTAATGAGATGAACTCTCATATCCAAATACATCCAGCCTATCATGAAAGAGTGCCAGGCAGTCAATACAGAGCAAATCAAAGCTTAAGCTGTTCTTGCAACCTTTTATACCAGAGGATCTGCACATCTGCCAAAAAATACGTTTTCTTTTTATTTATTTTTTTAAAACACAATTCCCTTAAAAATAAAAATAAATAAATAATCTAGTTCCCTCAAGGAAATGTGTTGTTCAGGCTTCATTGACTGGCTGTGTTGGTCTGAAAGACATTAACAACTATCGGATCCGGCTGAGGCGTTGTTGTTGTTGTTGTCAACACAACACAACAGTGTGCCTCTGCAAACAACATAAATGATCAGGTTGTCATCAGCGGTTTTCTCTGCTGGTTTATGATGCTAAATTGTAATGCCACTTCCAGTTACACACCTCCTGCTTGATGATTGGAATGTGCCACAGAGGAATGGACAGCGGGCGCAGTTTTACGCTGGGACACACGATATCATCTTGCTTGGTCACGGTCTTGCAGCCCAGGGGGGCACACCAGTCATCAGGTACTGCACAAACCCATACACAAACATGATCAAGCTGCACGTGTAAGCCATATAATATTGTGATTCATTTTACTGCAAGATATTTACATGCACACAGTTAAAAAGGCTTTCTCTTTGCTAACGTCACATGAACTTGCGACTGATACTGGTGACTGTACTTTGAGTGATATTTAGTGCCTTGGAAATGTTCTTGAACTTTCAGGATAGTTGTATTTCACTTAAAATTACTTGTCGCACATTGATTAAAACACAGGCGTTCGCCATTTAATTTATTAAGCACCTTGTGAAAACATCTGGCAACACCAGTGATGTTTTAGGTGTTCCCTAGTAAAGGGCGAGAGTCATTGTGCAATCAGTTATTTTGTGCATTTGTACTTAATCGTTTTGTAAAGATTTGTTTTCACCGTGATGTCTTTTTCTGAATGCATCCAATGGGGTGGTTACTAAAATAGTCTTGAACATGCTGTCAAGTCAGGTAATAGAGAGTTTCTCTCTATACTGGTAAACTATATTTAATCATAAAATGTCTTTCACGGTAGAAAGCAGCTTATTTTGTTTGTTTATTCACCTCATTTAAAGACTATACCTTCAAAGTCAATCTCAGGAACATCAGAAGTTTGTCCAGGGGGGTTCAGAACATCTTCAGGCTCTCTTTGCGTTTCATTCATCTGAGTTTTTTTCATCTCCGCTCCTCTGTCACCTCCACACTCACTTTCTCTCAGCTTGATCTCTGCTGTCTGTAACTTTATTTTAAGTTGAACAATCTCTTCTCCTTTCTGCGCCAGCTCCATTTGATGGTCATGTAGGCTGTTCTCAAAGATCTTCATTATTTCAAACATTGTTCTCCTCAGGACTGAGTCCATGGTTGTAGTCAGCTGGGCCCTGAATTCTCTGGTCAGATAATCGGACATCTTTGAAGATGGCTGGCAACAGTTTACAGATGTCCTCGATCAGACTTGTGTGATGCTGTACTGGTACTGTACCTTTCACTTACCTCCTATACAGAGAGATAAGAGATCAGGTTAGGGTCAATAACTACAAAACAGCACACTCTAGGGCTGCTAGGTATTCATTAAAAAGGGCCCCTTTAGCTGGGTGTATGTTTGATGAAACAGGACTCTAAACCACAGTCACCCGGGTGAGGGATGCTCTCCCTTCCCATTAATCCACCTAGCTAACTGCCTCATAGCCTTGAAGTATGCAGCACCCGGGTTAAAGGGGTATTGTTTCAAGTATATGATGTTTTAACTTAAGGAGAAACCAGCAGACACACACAATGGGCAATTCATCAGTCACAACATATACCGGTTAAGAATGAAACCCAGATGATTAACGTCAACCTATCATTTTTCCTATATCACTTATCTTTCGATAGTTAATGACGGTAATGACTAACGTTAGTTGAACAGATTTAGCTTTCGACGAAAGAACAGCAGACCAAATTCGTTGTTTTAAACATCAGGAGGCGTTGTAGTGACAAAAACGGCAAAAGTAGCATACGTTAGAAGCTAGTTAAGCGTTTAACGTTAAGTAACGTTACACATGGCGGGCAATTAACCGTCTATGCGAAATACTGACCGTTCTGCTAACTACTATTCTTTTGACTAAGATGATTAACAGTCCAAACCTTCGTCTGGGCCACAGAAACTTTAACGTTACAGTAAACCAGCTCATCCACATCTGACATCTAAATGTTAAATCAGCTGCTTTTGTTTCTTGTTACAAACGTATAACAACCACACGATAAGTTGTTTATCCGCCATTTTTAATCGACTCCCCGCCAGAGAGGCGTTATTTCCCTCCAACCCGTTTTGCGGAAACTCCTGCCCTACTGTGCTGTGATTGGCTAGTAATCGTTCCCTCGTCCTTGTGATTGGATGCTAGCTCAGTTTTTCTGTCTGTTCTTTCGGCAACAGTAGTGACACTAATGACGTTTAAGCTAATATGATACAGCAAGGGCTGGCTCAAACAGTGGCAGCGGCAGCTCCTAATGGCTCTTCCTGCCACAGCTGCCACAAACACGAACAGCAGCGCTGACCCGCTGCGCCACATGCCGCTGTTTGTGGCAGCTGAAGCTGACCTGCCGCGGCTGTTGTTGCTGTTTGTGGCAGCTGCTAGTGAGGTGCCGAAGTTTGTAGTTTATGAATGTTAACAGTCGTCAGTGTTGTATTAGATTCGCTAGACGTAGCATTTCCATGACGTGATTTTCCTTGATTAATCTTGTCAATATTTCTAAAGGTGAACTATTTGGTGTTCTTTATTGGTGTTTTTAAGCAAGGCGTTCACCAGTTATACTATGCTATTCAAAAAGATCGGTTTTCAAATGGGAAGGTTAATGAATCCTGGATGTCAAATTCACTGAAGTCAAAGCGTTTAGGTTGTGTGAAATATATCTGTAGATATGACGCTGAGGTACACAAGTCTGACCTAAGTCTTCTGTCAGAAAAACTGCAGCAATCCAGGAGTTCAGTCAACATCTTTAATAATGTTCCACGGGAGTAAAGGCAGATGTGTACATGGAGTCCTGTATCCAGTATTAATAGACAGCTGATTATCAATTTGTAAAGTTGTGGTTATCTGAAGGAACATAGCAAACCACATATATAATTAGTGCAAACTGTGCTGAATAATCCAGGAAATACACACAATAACAGCACTTCTGCTGGAAACAGTCGGCTACACAGTATTATAAACAGTACTCCAAATGTCCACAAGAGGTCTCTCTTGACCGCAACAATGTATCTGCAGCACATGTGTAATACTGCTGTGCTTACTTAATTAAAAGGTTATTACTTCTCAGAGTTTAAAGCATGGTCACATTAGGGGATCTATATTCATGCTATTCCCTTTCTGTCTTCACATTATTTTTTGGTATTTTCAGACCCTGATCAGCAGAACAATAGCAGGTCTAGGTCCACAACCTGCAGCGCCATCTGCAGGTAGCCTACTTTACAAGCAAAGTCAGAATGTGCTCTCAGTTAACTGCAGGTAAAGAAATTGGTTGTCATCAGTGACTTGCAATCTTCCTTTCCAATTGCAAATAAACCATTTCAGTTTCATTTACTATCATAAAGTAGACTTGTGACAGATGTTACTGGCATTTTCTCAGTTAAATAGCATTCTAACATTCTAAAGAGCAATGTTTAAAAAAGACTTATTGTTACTCCCCTAATTGCTGAGATGTGTGTGCATTCATTTTGACTGGTATAGGGCTCAAACTAACAACTCTTTCCATGACAAATTACTCTTATTTTAATCGAGCACCCATTCTCATATGTCAAACTCCTCATTTACTCGGGCCAAAAGTCTAAACATCCTGAGGGTATTAATTTACAGTGCTGTGATTGAGAAATAAGGAACAAATGTGAAAACCTGGAACCAGAAAAAGTGTTTTCACTCTTTACATGAATTCAGTTAACTGACCATGACTCCATGGAAAGCAATATTGATACTGGGAGGATTATTCTGTTTAAATAAAGTAAATTGTACTGAAAGTGGAGCAACTATCAAAACTGTGACTTACAATTTTAGCGCTTCTCTGGCTAACCAGTTAAATGGTTAATTTTTTAGCAGCAGTTTCAAGTATGTGTCCTCCAAGGTTACTAGTTACAAGTGGTACATAATCTTAAACTAGAGCAAGGACAAGAGCACACACCAGTTGTAAAGTCTCTGCTTTGGCTTCTAGTTAGTCTGAGTTTATAAGTCTTTAAGTCATGCACTTTCATCAGGCTTGATAGTTGATACGCTGCCAAAATATGTTTCTTGTAGAGACCTCAGATCCAGAGACTTACTGCTCACAATGACAACACCGGCTGGGAACCTGCCTTCTGCATTTTTGGACTCAGTCTTTAATGAAATCCCTCTGGATCTGAAGACAGAAACATCAACTGAGGTTTTTAATCACTGGTTTAAACTCAACAGAGAAAGACTTTCAACCTTGATTTTTTATTATAATCCATAATATACATGACTCCCACTGTAGTAAGAGAACTTAGTACAAATTTTCTAAAATGTTATCACTTAATTATTTTAATTGTGACTCTTCTTTTAATGTTGGTTTCACTGTCATGTTGTATTCACTTTTAGTTTTATAAACTTTTTTTTACTGCAAAAGACTACAACTTTCTATTGGTACTGGTTTTGTTTTACTATGCATGTCAACCAGCATCCATTTGCATCTGTTTGCTGATGTCAATATGCATCTGCTGAGCTACTGAATAATACTACTAATAAGTTTCTCAAGTGTTTCAAAAACTCCTGGATAAAGCTAACTTTCCTCACAGATAGTGCAACACCTTCTGGTTTTGCTCTCGGCATTTAGATTAGAATGTGCCTATATAATGTATTGTTAATGCTGCGAAATCAATAAGCACAATACAGAAAGATGATGAAACAGTGTGTGTTTACCACAACGCAGCAGTCACAGGAAAAGGGGGTAACTATTGTCAAACTAAATCTCAGCCTGCTTCACTTGAGTCTGCACTTTGTACGTGATACGTCACCACTTCACAATCATGCACATGCAAACAAATCTGACATTAAATATTACCCCAGACGATCGAGCGCAAAGCTAGCATCCAATCACAATAAGGACGCGAGTACTAGCCAATCACAGCACAGTAGGGTGGGACTTGCCGCAAAACGGGGGGTGGTGATGGTGGTGGGGGTAACTCCTCCGAGAGGGAAATGTTACGTAAGTATTACGTAATCTTTCGCTGTATGGCTGCACTGTAGAAGTTACCATAAATTATTTGTATTTGCTGTATCTCTCAATATTTAAAAACATTACAGATTAAAAAATAAAATGTGGTTGTCGTTGTGTGTCCCTTCACTTTCCTGTCGCCTACACGCAACAAACAGGCTGTCCGCGGCTCTGAAACAACAGCTAAGCGATTGTCACAGGTATCTCGGCCAATAATCTTGTTGTTTTTGCTTTTTTTCTAATGATGCATAAAGCATAAAACAGAGGGGGCAAAAAATACAACAGCTAAGCCCCCTTATACCCCTGGTGGCGCCGGGGCCGCTGTCACAAAGACGCCAAACAGTAAACTAGAGAAGGGTTTCAAGTTTTATGTGTCGTCTTACTTGTGCAATTATGAAGGTGAAGGTGTGAACAGGGGAGAAGGAAGGGGACATAACAATGGTGTTAACATCTTATTAGGAATCTCATTTGTTGGTAGTAAAGTATGTAAATCATTCAAAACAATAACTTTAAACTGCTGTTTATAATGCATTTTGCACATGTGGAGGAACATTTTTCCAAGCCTAAAGCTGCAGGTGATGCCAAGTTCGGTCTGTTAAATCCTTCCCTGTCGCAAGAATGCGAGCTTCACCAGAAGTGTTCTCCCCCCCTCTCTATTACAGGTTGCCCTCACTTGTTTGAGGAGTCGTTCTCCCTCTGATTTGTTCCAGTGTGCCTCATCCACCATACCTCTTGGGCCAAGAAGCCCTTTTTGACAAGGTAAGACATAACTTGTTCATAACAGTTAACACCACATGCATTGCAGGCAAGGATGTGTCTGGCCGTTTGTAGTGGGCTGGTCTGGGCCAAATGCCAGGGCCGTTTTTTGTCCCAGTCCATCCCTGAACTCAAGCATTGTAAATGTTGACATTTGCGAGTGAGTGTGAAGCGAAGATTTAACCATTAATTCTGACTTTTTACAAGTATTTTTGTTTTTTTCACGTTACAGATGCTGTGCCAACAATTTCTGATGACATCCAAGAGAGACATGTGAAACTCTACATGTCTGACTATTTCAAGCAGGCCCCAGCCCGAACCGGGGGTGAGGGCCACCGAATGACTGTAAGTTCAAGTACCTTCTCCTCATACATACAGTGTCACTCTTCTACCATCTATCATAGATACTATTTTACGCTATCATACATAATAATATCACATACCTGGCATCCAGCATACCTCAGAGGGCCTTTTTTGCAACCCTTCCATCTTTTACACCTGACGACACACATCTGCCCTGCCGTCTTGACCCCATAGTTACCACAGATGTAGTTAAATGACTATCCTGTCCATTAACAACTTTTCAAACATGTCTTTTTAAGGAGGAAAAGAACTTATGAAGATTGCCATCCACTACATGAATTCTAACATTACTTGTTCTTGTTAGTTGAAGCTCTGGAAAAAGGGATATGCTCAGTTCTCTGTTTATTGTGTAATGCACTTGTTTACGGTCATTCAACATTGGAATTTTTATTTTTTTTGACAGGTGACCCGAGTTCTACATTTTGAAATAAAAGACTTATAAAAGACACTACAATAGACCATATGTGTTATTTATCCAATGTCTAAAAGACGTAGATTAAACGGCTAAGCTAAACCCTGGTGAAAATGAGTTGAAAAGTGAAAGTTTAGTAGATGTCTAAATTCATATAATAGACATTTACTCACCTTCTGATAAACGTCTATGTAACCTAGTCATTGAAAAGATGTTGAAACATCTACTAAACTTTCACTTTTCAACCTTGAATAACCTTAATCTAAACTAAACGTCTACAGATGTAGGGCTTTTCACACTGCACTTAGCCCAGAGCGAAAAGCATTCCTAGAACCTTCTTAGCCCCAGGCTGAGGGAGCTTTCACACTGGCCGAATCCCGGCACTTTCTAACCCTGACTTTAGCCTAGGGCTTGCTGGCCCTGCTCCAGAGCAGGGATAGCCCTGAGTTTGCGTGGTTATCCCCTGAAAATTGACTAAACACGGGGCTAAAAGTGTGAAACGAGGCTAAAGTAAACAAAATGTAAACATAAATGTAAATATTAGTCGCATGTTCCAACAGACATTTAACCCAGGGCTAGTTGGAGTGCAGTGTGAGGGCAGTAACCCAGGGCATAGGTTAACCCTGGGTTAAAAGTGTGTGTGTGAAAAGGGGCAAAATTATTCCTGGGCAGTGTGAAAAGGCTATATTAAATGTCTTTTCAATGTCAAATTGCTCTATGGGTACCTGTCTCTTTGCTATCCAGCCGGACAGTTACCATAGCAACCACTCTGGTACAATTACATGGTATTATGTTATCTTTGTTGTTTAGACCAGGATTGCAAACTGTTTGCATAACTAATGTGTCCAACAGCTTGTTCATAACAGATGGTGTGCTCAGTTGCTACGTCAGACATTAAAATTATGCATGATTTACTAATTAGAAGTCAGTAATTCACTCTGTATTCTTCAATTACAGCAATTAGATTGAAAAGTTATGGTCTTTCTGCAGCTTCGGTTAACACCTTACTTATAGATACATGTCATTACCACAATCTCCTACACCCTTTGATATTTCTTACATCCTAAAACAAACAAAAGTGTGCAAGTGGGGACAATGGTGTTTATAGTCGCTGGAGGCAGGAGCCGAAAACAAAAACCGTGGCCCTAGCACAAACCATACCCAGGTAGGGCATAGAGGGTCAGGGGTACAGGAGACAGGGCACTCTGTACTTATGTGACGACCAGGGAACAGCCAGGGAGCTGCTGTCTTCTGTTATGCCTTTTAGGCAAAATTGATTTAATTGAAATAATTTAGGGCATTCCTTCTTTGGCCAGATGATGAATACTTACAAAACAGTTCTGTATGAATCTGCCAATGTACATCAGCCAAACTATTGCATGATGTCACAGAATGTGATAAACTGACATACAGCAATACACACCTTCAGGCCTAAAGGTAGATATTCTGAGGTATATTTGATCTTTATTTACTCAGAGAATGTCCAGAATGTACAATATAACATCCTGTTTCTGTCTTTGCCAACACAATACTGCTTTCTTCGTCTTCAGCTATGATAAACGGATTTATTTGTCAAACAAGTGTGGTGTACGACAAGTGTGTGGTGCACAACATTATACTAATTGTCTAGTGAAATCTAAAAATCTTTTATCAAGATCTGTTGTCATATTGGTCATCATTCAATCCTTACAGCGTCTGCTAATAACCTACTGTTTATAAACACACACCAGCTGTTAAAACATGCTGTACAATATAAGAATACTAACTAAAATACATAACACAAGAGATATAAGGATAAAATGTCTTATCATAAGCATACTTATTGATGTGTATTTTTACTGTATTTGTGCAGTTCAAAAATAATTGTGGCCTCCCCTCAGATATCAAGAAATGAGTAATGTAAATAAATTTGAGTATTAAAATTAACACTTCCTTCCACTATGTGGAATACAAGTACCAGGCAAACAATAGTTCACAACATCACATCAGCACACACTTGGCTCAATGTGGTCAAGCAAAGGTTGACAGGCATTTTGTTGACAGTTTCAAGTCAGACAACCACCAAGAATTTTTCCTTCAACTGAGTGGTTAAGTGCACTACTCACTGGGCTGTCATTGTCTCACTGCCTCCAATTTCAAATATGGCGGCTGTTCTGGAAAAGTTGTCATGTTTCTCCTAAACTATCCACACAAATCTGCTCATTTTGAATTTGGGGGTAGGCTTTTCCATCTGAGAGTATTTCCAAATTTTAGTCCTTTAGCTTATTCAAAAATAGTTCACACGATTCAGAAGCTCAAAGAGGTGCAAGAGTGCCACACATATCTGTCAGGCTAAATAGGCGTGTTTCATGGAAGGCATTTTGACATGTCACAGCAGGAAAAGCACAGGTGTAAATAATAAAATGAATGATGGCTGAATTCCACTTAGCTGCTTCAGTTTCCGGGTCCTCGTATTGTGCATGCTTGCTCATATTCACACTTCGACGTTGAAATGTCTGCTATGAAAAAGGTCCGTTAATGTTATTAACTGTGTGTGTCTGCATTGACTAAGGTCTATTATTTTTCCCTGGGTGTTTTCTGGCCTTGTAAAATGTAGTGTCACTTTGCCAGGCTAGACAATAAAAGAAGACATAGATTAATGTATTGTCTGCAAGGTTTGTTTTATTGCATTTAATTGGAAAAGAAAAGGAAAAAAAGAAAATCTGTGCAAAGCTAAAGGGTCCAGCTAAGTGCTTTTAAGATATTCATACAGTATATTGGCCAGTGGATTACCAGGTGTCTTTGCTTTGTCATTTTGTTCGTTTTAACATTGTTCGTACTATATAGGAAAATACTGGAATGACCTATTTCAGTGTGTTGACCTCCATCTCAGCCAAAGGTACTGTTGTTCCAGGTCACATTGGCTGCATCCATGTCTACAAAGTTAATATAAATTCTGAAAACAGACACAAAGAGAAATAGGTTAATGAGATTGCACATTAACAGTGAGCAAGGTATGTGAGATACAGGGGTATCTGAGTCTGTGTGTTTCTGTCACCATGTTACCTTTAACTTATCAAATTATGTGCAGTAAATGCACTGGTTGCTGTATGTGTGTGCTACCTGTCAGGAGAGATGCCCAGGTGTTTGTTGAGCAGTCCACACAGGAGTTTAGAGTATTGCTTGTTGTGAGCACCGCTGATCTTGCCAATACTGGTGAGGGAGCAGAGGGCGCAGGGGTCTCCCTTTCCTCCAAACAACATCATTTGGTCAGGGTTGACATGCACAGCAATGTACTGGAATATATAAGCAAGACAGAGACACAAAAGTGATGTCAGCCCACACTGGGTGGAGCAGTCCTGACTGGTGTCAGTTTTTGAAGCTCTTAGCCTAATTAAGTCTAAATGTGACACTGTAGTTTCAGCATTATAAAAAGGCAGGCACATTAAATATAGACTACAGTGAAGGTCGTAGTGAGGACTTTTAAAATAGTCAAGTCATGAACCCAAATTCCCCCACTGCAACCCCACCCCGAAGAAATTCTTGACAAGTCACCCAAAAAAAAATCCTGTGAAATGTTCTAATTATTTTAAGATTTTTTTCACATTAAGTTCATTAATTGGGCTGTTTAACTTTCAGTATAATTTCCCTACATAATGGTCTAACTGCCCTTTAATATTATTCTTAAAAAATACAATTTTAAAGATATTTAGTCTAATTTGCTTGTTAAAATCCCCAAATTTCCAGAAACATTACCCTCAGTCGTAGCTACACCTGACTACAATTCAAACCCACAGTTTAAATAAGCTGTGCAGTCTAGTTCATTTTATGTTGAATATTTATGTACATGCTAGTTAAACCTAGGCCTGTTAATGTTGTGAAGTGGCATAAAGATCACTGATACAAACTGTTAATTTGGCTGGCAAATAATATTCAATATCAGTTTGTATGACATGATAGATTTGCTTTTAACTTGTGGGTTTAGTGAACTGACGCCGCTGATTAATCATCTACCCATGCTGACTGTACAACAGTCTATATTTGCATACTTGCACAACAAGCTAACCTTATTCATTCAGTGGCGAGGCATATCATCTCTACGTTTAGCTGCAGTTAAATGCAAATCAGGCTTCTGGTGCTGGTCTTACTGCACTCAGCAGATCCATAGAATGAATTTAGTTTCATAGTGAAAATCAGGCGAGCATAGATCCTGCAGGAGTAACCCGCCCTGGCCTACCTGTGCAGGTTTGCCCATGGCTTTGGCCAGCTCCTCAGTGGCCTCGGACAGCAGAGCCGCTGTCACATCGCTTTTGGCCACGTTGGTGTTCACCACAAACATCGGCATGATTACTCCTTTTTTTAATGCTGTCTTCCCTTCACACTCTGCAAATGCTGCGACTCTGTCCACAGGCGAAAGAAAAGACGGAAGACTCCTCTTCCTCTCTTGTGAGAGTGTGCAAAAATTACCACAGCGCCTCCATCCACCTTGGAAGACACTTTTCTGTCACACATGCAAAAAACAAAACAAAAAAACGCGTAAGTGTAAGCTACGTATTTTTGTGTTATTATTTCCATATTTCCTTAAAACTAATGATCCCCGCCCACTTTTGAGATCACAATAACTACAAAGTGATGTATAAAATCCTGAGTTTTTGTTTTTTCCCCAGGGTGCGGCTGCTCCTGAGTGTAGGGTAATTACGGTACTGGGCATGCGCAGTGTTCTCAAGCATCATTAAGCAGTGCTGAAGGAGGCGAGAAGGAAAACAGTGGCAGGGAGAGAGGGCAGAAGTTGGATGGCGCTTTCCTTTGTCGCCGTGTCTCTACGCTTATGAACAACGAGCAAGCTGATCCGCGATCCGTGAAATCACACCGTCTGTCGCCGTTTCACGTCAAAGTTACTCCTCCGGGTTTCATCTAACAAACGGTGCGTATACAAAGCTACATTAGCCATGCTGCTAGCACGATCACTTTCCACCTCCACGGAGGGGTTGCTGCTCCTCTTCTACTTTGACATTATTGTATGTCGATCAGTATTACAAGTTATTACAACAAGCTAACCTGACGCCGGTTGTGTATTTGCTGTTAAACGACAATACTACCGTTGTATTTGTTTAAATAAACTGGCAGTATAGCCTTTTAATTAAATTGTAACAGATGGAATAACCATAATTGTACTGTGTGGATTCACTCAGCCCTGTCACACTTTACTGTCGACATTATAAAGCTTGTGTAGCTGCTAGCTAGCAGCGACAAATAAAGTTCATATTTGTAGCTGACCCTGCGATATGGATACGGTTGGATATATAAAGTGGCTACAGCTATGATCGATTAGACAGCGTGAAACTTTTGCTACCTCAGTGGGAAAACTGTGTTATATGTAACTCATGATCGTGACATCAACTGCATTGAACCATCATCAGGTCCGAGCCTGCGGCCACGATGATGGAGGAATCGGTGTCCACATTTGAGACGCATCTGACGGCTGTCATGGACAGTCTGATCCGAGCCTCCGTCTGCGAGATCACCAAACTCTTCCAGGAGACGGTGAACGACTACCTGGTGGAGCTGTCCCTCAACAGGAGGGAGAACGAGGCTCTCAAACTACGGCTGAGGCTCACCGAGAGCAAACTGAGGACCGAGCGCAAGTACGGGATGGGCTGGGCGGCCAACCGCCGCAACGCCGGACTGGCGGCGGCGGAGGAAGGAGCTGGAGGGCGGCAGAAACGAAAAGTTGAGGTGACCCGTAAGTATTTCTGATTGCTTAAGGATGGCCTTTCCTCCCAAAACAAGGAGGCTTACATCACCTTTAGTTTGCCCCATGTATAAAGCTGTGTTGCTAAAACATCTCACAAATTTCAGTGCTTTTTACTGGGAGAAACAGGGTTCTTGCTGTGCAGTCAGGGCTTATGTGAAGACGCACTTGTTTTGTTGGAAACCATCTGGCAAGAGCTGATCTCTCCCTCCCTCCTCCCTTCCTCCTCCGCCTCCTCTTCATGTTCGCTCCCTCTGTCCTTCACCTCCCCCTCTCCTCTCTCTGTCTCTCTCCCGCTGCATTCTGTCCCTCCCACTCCTCTGTGCTTTTGCACAATCTCTCCCTCCCTCCCTCCCTTCCTGCCTTGCTCCTCTCCCTCCCCCACCTCCTTCACTTCTCTGTCTCTCTCCAACTCTACCTCCTCCCCTTCCTGCTCCTCTCTTCTTCACGGCCTCGCCTCCTTCCTCTCTCCCTGCCCCCACCTCCTCCTGCTCTGTTCTCTCCTTCATCACGTTGCACACCCCTCTTCCCTCCCCCACCTCCTCCACTCCACTCCTCTACCGCTCCTCTCCACCACCATTATAATTACACACTTCCTTTCCACTTCCACTTCTCCCCTGTCTGTCTCTCTCATTCCTCTTTTCACCTCATCACTCCTTCAACATGTCCTCCCTCTCCTCCTCCTCCTCTCCCCCTGTGGCCCCCGCCAACTCCACTTCTCCCTCTCTTCTCTGCCTCGCTTGGTTTTCTCCTCCCTTTCACGTTTTTCTCTCCTTACCGCTCTCTTGTCTGTCCTTCTACGCCCCCTCTCTCCTCACTCGTTCATCATGCTCACTCTTCCTCCCCCTTCTCCCTTTCCTCTCTCCCATCCCCCCCAACCTCCCCTATACTCCTGTTCCCCTCTGCCTCTCCAATCCCCTCCTCCTCCTCCTCATCTCCTGCTTCTCCACCCTCTTCTCTCCTTCATCTCTCTCTCCTGGCCTCCCAATCATCTCCTCCCACTTATCTCTCTCATCCTCATATTTCATTCTCTCTCCTTCCTGTCTGCCCATGCCCTCCCTCTCTCCTGCTCCCCTCCTCACTTTCTCCTTCCTCTCTCTACTCCCTCCCACCCTTCCTTCGTCTTCCTCTCTTCTCCACAGGAGGCAAGTCAAAGAAGGGCCCAGCAGCAGCCTATAGCAAAGGCTGGCCTGGAGGTGTGTGGGAGGAAGGAGGAGGAGGAGGTGGTGGCGGCGGTGGTGGTGGTGGTGGTGGGGGAGGAAGTGGAGGAGCTGTGGGGATGGTAGCAGGAGCAGGAGGAAGAGGGAGAAAGGAGGCCAGGGAGATGTACCTCATCCAGTTCCCCAGGAATGAAGAGGATGAGGGATGGATGGTGGAGGACGAGGAAGGGGAGGGCAGCCTCAGCGGTGAGGGGGAGGAGACAGCCAACATCAAAGAGGAGGTGAGGGAGACAGGCTTTCTCAGAGGAGGAGGAGGAGGAGGAGGAGGAGGAGAAAGTGGCACAGCATCTCTGCACTGCTCAGCAGCAGTAGACAGAAAAAAGAGAGATAATACAGAGAGACAGAAAGAGTTTTGCTTATGTTTTTCAGCCATCAAATCACTGATTTGAGATGTAGTGGATAAAGGGAAGGCTGTTGATTTGCTATTTAGCTTCCAGAGGAGCCCGTTGAGTAGGGCTCTCCATATATCAAGTGCATCAAGCTCTTAGATAGAAATATTACTAGCAGAGGTGATAAGCTGTTTGCTATTCTACCACATGACCAGGTTGTAGGGCAGAGATCCACTCTTCACTTCTCCTCTGTATTTGAATTTTCAAAGCGTGCAGAATGTGTTATTAGCCTCCCTGTCAAGTCATTTCAAGGTGTTTTTGATGGCTAATAAAATAGCTTTAAAGAAATATAACTAATCATATAGCTTTATCCTCAGGCGCATTGTAAATATGAATTGGTAAGGTCATAATGTATGGCTGTGATGAGTGTTGCATTTAAGTTAATAAGCCATTTTAAAAAAAAGCACTTACAAATTTAAGAATAAATTGCATATTCTACCTGGTTTGAGTTGTTTGTCCTATAACTCTCTGTGCTTCTCAATGCAGTTTGCCCAGACAGAGGGCTATCAACCCGCCTCTCTCCGGCTAATCAAGGAGGCTTTGAAGATGGACCCGCCCAACAAGAACCTCCACACTGGCTCCAGAGCCCAAAGTGAAGGTAATGAGCCCAGAACTCAGTGATTGAGGGAGGGGGAAGTCAGTGAAATGTTCAGAGACCAATAGTTTGAAAGAAAGTGGTAATGATTGCTTACGCCAGCTCTCTCTCTATATCTCTCCTTCACATCTCTCCTCTTCCCTGTGTCTCTGCTCAGGAGACCTGTCAGATCGTCCCCCGACCCTTCATCCAGGAGAGAGAGAAGAGGATGACTGGGAGGTGGGCTCAACTGAGCCATCGGAGGGGGGCATGACCATGGATGAGCTGAGGGGTCTGGAGTCCGCACTGAGGGCTGAGAGAGGCCGCGAGCAGGCTGCCATGACGGCTTCCCAGCCTGTCAGCCCTGACTCAGAGGCAGTGCGAGGCACAGAGATCGGCCGGGCGCCCAAGTACATTGGTCTTGATGGAATGGAGCAGGATGGAGAGCCGGAGCCTCAGCCACCGACCCTGCAGAGAGAGGAGGAGATAGGGCAAGGCAGGTTGAAGGATGCCGTGAGGGCTGGAGTGGTTGGGGGAGTGGAGCTGAGGTTAGGCTGGTCGAAAAAGTTGAGAGAGGGTGACTCGGCTGCAGTCATGACCGGAGAGGATGTGGTGGAGCTGGGAGAGTCGGAGCACCTGCCTCACCTGTCTGCTCCAGGGAGTGTCGAGGAGAGCGGAGGGGAAGAGGAGGGTGGCAGGGACCTGCTCCACTTCTGCCCACAGTGTGGAGGAGGCTTCACCTCAGAGGCTGAGCTGGAGGAGCACCCCTGTCCACTAGGTGGCTCTCAATTACAGAACAGTGGAGCAGAGGACAGTCTTTTCCCTTGTGCCCACTGTGGCAACACGTTCAGCCACGCCTGGGCACTTAAGAACCACGAGTGTGCCTGTGCCGCCGAGCGGCCACACTGCTGCGAGATCTGCGGGAAGCGCTTCACGCACTCGCGCTCACTGGAACGGCATCATCTGGTGCACACGGGCGAGAGGCCGCACCGGTGCCCCCAATGTGGACGCACCTTCAGTCGTCTAGGCAATTTGGAACGGCACCAGCGGATTCACACAGGTGAACGTCCATACGGGTGTGAAGCATGCGGAAAACGGTTCAGTCGCGTGGAGTACTTAAAGAGACACCAACTCATACACAACAGTGAAAAGGCGACACTCCAGTGCTCCAACTGTGGAAGTGGTTTTAGTGATGTGGAGCAACTGAAAAACCACCAGTGTTTTTAGAGCCTCTCCTTCAAATCTCTGAAAGAACTGGAAAGAAAAAGCAGGTTTTTAACTGAATGTGGTAGAATTTAGGTGATGAATGTGACTGGTAGATGCTAATTTTATTCTCTCTCTTGGAGCTGCCTTTCTTACTCACTAGTAAATAATAAAATAAAGAAGGCAATTGTCCAAAGTTTACAGGAAGTCAGTTCAAATCAAATCAAATCAATCTCAGACATTCAGCCATTTTAATTTGAGGTGTACTCATTTGTATGTACAAAGCTTGTACTTATTTATGATGATCTACAAATTGTACATTTTTGTCTTTTTATCAATAATTCACTCATGTCACTAAAGTCAGTGCCCTTGTTTTTTTCTGACAATATAATTGACAGCTTGGCATTTTGTATGTTTGTGTTTTGGTCATATCATTAAGAAATAAATATTTCAATTCATCAGAAGGCTCTTCACCCATTTCAGTCTTGTTTTATTGGAAAATCATGGGGTTACTGAACATGTTACAAGATGACATTGATAAAAGGAAAAATATAAATTTTGTAAGATCGTATTCACCAAAAAATTTCACTTCCAATCATTGTGATTGACTTCAAAAAAGAACTAGAGCTTGTCACCCTTTGTTACTTTACACTGCCCTTTAAATAGACTGATAGGCATTTTCAGCCTTTCATTCAAGATGCCCTCCAGCGTCTCTAAGGACATCTGCCTCACATCATAGCCCCTCACCGAGGCCCTCGCCTTGACATTAACCGGCACAATCTCCTCTCCACTGTTGAGGTCATTTCTTCCCACTGCAGCATATGTGGGGAAAAAGCGCTTCACAGACTCAGGAAGGCTGGATTTGTAGGATGGACAGCAGTAGGCAGACCACATGTACTCAGGAACAGACACCCTGTTATTGATCCAGCGGGGTTCAGAGTTATAAGGCATGGCTCCGGTGATAACATACATCGACCCGTTGCAGAAGGCCTTGAATCTTTTTAACACCTGATTCTCCAGAACGCTCCAGGGGCCGGAGTTTGAGCCTGCTCGCTGAGGGACAATGTTAGTCAGGGTGAAGGTGGCCTCACGGTCTTCTTCTGTCTTCTGGTGCAGGCTGGGATTGAGATGGCCTTTGGTGTAGCTGGAGTTCTTATAGTCCTGAAGCACCGCCTGGCTCTCAATCACATTCTGGTCCACGGGGGTTTGAAAGTCTTTCATCTCTGAGCTGGCACGGGAAAACGCCAACTTTATGACCAAGAGAGAGAAGGACATGTCACAGTTTAGAAGCTATAAAAGAGTATTTTGCTGCTTAGTGATCCTCTATATTATGAGTCTGTGGGTATGGGTGTGTGACTGATTCACTGACATGTGTAGTTTGCAAAATATAAATGAAAATGGAACTTAGCTCACCAGAGAAACAATAATGTGTGTGACAGCATTTTTTACAGTTTGAGAGAGGGTTCTTCTAATTCTGCTGGAAGGTAATGGCAAAAGTCACAGTGAACCTTCAGTTAAACAAAAACTTCTAGTGTTCCCTGTCTCAATGTCTTGTGTAAAACATAAACACAAATTCCCATTACGTCTACATGGGAATTGTGGATTTTTGTGAAATCTGACTTATTTAGACTCACTTAACTATACAATAATGCCTTGATAGAAAAGAAAAACAGTGAATTCCTGAACCAAAGACAGCGATATTCTGTTGTAGAATAACAATACCCAAGGAAGAGCTTGGCTTTACTCTTTTTTCCTGCTAATCTATATAATCACATTGTGCACTGAGTTTCCAGTTTATTAGGAACGCCTAGCTAAAACTAATACAGTGTAATATAACCGTCCTGCAATAAATCCTCCCGTCATGAAGGTTATAATGTTCAGTTTTTTGTTGAAACTGTTTTAGAGAAGTGTTGATTCAACTTTATGATAATTTTACAGGATGTAGTTTGTGGTGCTGTTGAACTGTATTGCATTATACAGAGAGGTGTTTCTGTTATTTAGCCTACCCTGGTTGATATAAATGGGGTGGATAAAATAACAGAACTATACTTGTATAACAGTATAACACAATATAATTCAACAGCATCACAAACTCTAAAATGACTATACAGTTGAATCAACACCTCTCTAAAACAGTTAATGCTCAACAGAGTACAGTTAGTCTTTAAAGAAAATGGCTGCTCTTGAGTGCCACACACAACTGTATTTGCAAGTCACACATTGACCACACTGACACTTATATTGAAAAGGAACTGCTAATGTTCTCTCTCTCACATTTACCATCACCACCTTACAGCCCCAAAACAAATTCATATTAGATGTACAAGCAAATGCAGAATGTTCATGTGAGACCTTCCATTTATGATTTGTATAGACACACTACAACAACACCTCGATAGAAGAACAAATGTGAATTAATTTGCTTACCTGTGGTTCATACTTCCAAATGTTGGGCCGTTTGCCATTTGCAGGACTGAGTATGTACGCAGAGTACAATGGTGCGCGATGCTCACGGTCATACAGGCTGGCAAAGTGGTACTGGTTTTTGTAACGCTGGCATATTGGCTGGTATTCTGCTGCATTGATACCCTGTGGTGGAGTTTTGTTATAGAAGAAATCAAGGCACTGGGAGAAGTTGTCACTGATCTCTCCAAGGACCGGTCCACCAAACCAGGGTAGGAGCAGAAGCAGAGCTCCCGTGGAGAACTGCAGCATCTTCCTTCGAGACATCCAGAAACCTGGCTGTATCTGTGCTGGAGAAAGAGATGCTTATTAGCAGACAGTGAACACACACTTCAGAAATACTCTCTGACCAAATCTGCAGGACAAACTAGTCTTACCAAGGTCTTTTCCTCCAAGCTGAGTAGAAAGATGTCGTTATTAGCGATGTAACCAAGCACTGACTTGCAGCTCTTCTGTTAAAAACTCTCTGTTCAGCCTTCGAGGTTGGTGGGATGGTCTCAGTATCAGCCCACAAACCACCACATAACCAAGCAGGTTACAGCTCTGCTCCTCACTTCTGTATTTTGTTATGACTTGGCTCAATGAGGGTGACATGAAGGGAGTCTACAAAAGAGATATATTTAAGCAAATGTCATTTATTTAAAATAAACCAAAATAAACACTATGCAAAATGAAAAGAAGCAGGGTGAATACCAGCTGGAGAAAAAGAGGAGAATGAGAGAGAGTGGGCCCTAAGTCTTTCAAAATTAAAAGGTCAAATGCCTTTTTTATTTTTATTTTCAAATTGTTAAAAAATTGTAATTTACTTTTCATTTTGACCTAAATATTGCTTGCATAAATGGAAAATCAGGTTACATTGTCAATATTGCATTTTAATTTTCGAATTTTAATTAACATTTGAATATTGTCCAGTGTACAATGGGGTACAACTTTGAAAATTGAAAAATGTCAAGCAGCTTTTCATTTTCATTTTAATATTGCCATAGTACGCCCATACAAGTATGTGAAATTGAAAATTGGATTATTGCATTTTCATTTTTACTCAAAAACACATACTTATGTGGAAAAATATAATGCTATTGTGGAATTCCATCATCATTTAATTAAGTCCACTATAGGCTTCCATAGAAGTTACTGAATAGGCCTATTTCACGATATCGCGTAACTTTACGCTCTTTTATAGGCCAGTTTCCTTTGGCGCAAACCGGATGTTGGGACAAACCTCTTCCGGTCACAGAACGAGCCAAACACGCAGTCAAAACAATGGCAGAGTCTGGACGCAGCCAGGCATGCAGCCTGCCTTTTTGTTCAAATTCGAAAAAGAAACAGCCTTATTTGTTATTCCACAGCTTTCCCACCGATGAACATTTAAAATGGAGGTGGGTTTTATCCACAAGAAGAGACGATGGAGAAGAATTTAGTGTGAGGAGAGGCAGTACGTTTGTCTGTGCTTTACACTTTCAGGAGGATGAAGTCCTTGCCCACCAAGAGTCTGGTCGCAAATATCTGAAACCGCAGGCTGTCCCCTCCAGATTTCTGTGGAATAACTGGGGAGAAAATAAACCACGCCAGACATAAATGGCAAAAATAAGTGTTTGTGATGTGGAGGGTGTTGATGCGGCATTTCTGTTGCAGGAACACGACTACCGCCCTCCTCCAGGTGCGTGTAGTATGTTGCTGATGAATTACATAAATACAGCGGCCACTGTAGTCTCCGAGAGTCGATGGAAATTGAAATAACGCTGTAGATGTAGCTAAGATAATGTTAGAAAAACATGGCAACCTAATGTTTGCAATATAAAGCAGCGTCTAGCATATGCTAGCATTAAGGCAGGGGTTTTGTCAATTTATACATGTTACTTTTCCACTATTTAATAATAGCATGTGGGTATTTAACTCCTGAAATAGATGTAACAAAAGGTCATAAATGGTGGAATGTAACTAAGTACATATTAACTAAAGTAAGTAGAATTTTAATCAGTTAGTTGATTGACAAAAAATGTAATGGCAACTATGCTGATAATCGTTCATGGGTTCAGCTTCTTGAATGTGAAGATTTGTTGCTTTTCCTTTTAATTATTTTAACTTATTGTTAATAATGTTGAGGTTTGGACTGTTGGTTGGACAAAACAAGCACTGTGAAGGTGTCACTTTGGGCTCTGGGTCATTGTGACAGCGTTTCTCACTATTTTCAGAATTTTTACAAACCAAACAATCAATCGATTAATGGAGAAAATAATCAGCAGATTAATCCATATTGGAAATAATCATTAGCTGCAACAGTCATGGGGGACATTTTTCCACTTTGAGTACTTTTACTTTTAATACTTTAAGTACATTTTCCTGATTATACTTACATACTTTTACTTAAGTAACATTTTCAATGTAGGACTTTGTAACAAGGGATTGTAACAAGTAAGTATTTTCACAGTGTGGTATTAGTACTTTTACTTAAGTAAAGGATCTGAATACTTCCTCCACTACTTGAAAAGTTAAACTAGCCACCATTTAGGTTTCCAAATAAGGAGTTGGAGAAACTGGTGTCAAGCCTTGCCCCCTCTGGACCCCTGGATAGATGGTGTATGTCTGATGAAGACTTCGAGTATTTCACAAGGTTCTCATCCAAACACATCTCTTTTGTTTTCTGGAGATCAGTTGAGCCCACTGCATCCAGGATTGTGTACTGATCCAAAGCAAGGAAGATTGGAAATACCACTGTAGAGAAAGAGGTCATTAGGCCAAGACCCAGGTGTAAACTGCAGCTTATTGATGAGTTCTTCATGTTTTGCCTGTGTGTCGCTGTTGGCCTTAGGGAGAGAGTTTTGGCAGAGATATTTGGAGTGAGCTCTTTTACAGTGAGTAGTATTTTAATCACATGGTCCAATTACTTGTACCTTTTATTGGGATCCATTCAAATCTGGATGACGCAGGAGCAGGTGAGATGAGCAATGCCTGTGAAATTCCAGCACTACAACCCAAATGTTAGGGTCATTGTTGACTCCACAGAGTTCAGATGTGAGAACCCAAAAGCAGTTACCCTCCACTCTGAAGCATTCTCCACATACATCACCTTCAAAGCTTTAATTGGAGTTGCACCCTGTGGTGCAATCACTTTTGCATCCAAATTATTCACTGGCTCAATCTCCAACAAGGAGTTGACAAGGCAGTCAGGAATGTTGGAGTTACTGCAGCCAAGGGAATGAGGTTACGGCAGACAAGGGCTTCCTCATTGAGAAACTATTGGAGGATGTTGGGGCCAAATTGATCATCCCACCTTTCAAGCACCAAAGCCAGTTCAGCTGAGAGGACCCAGGCCATAGCCAGACTCCGTATTCTCATTGAGCGAGCAATTCGGCGGATAAGAGAGTACCACATTTGGGATTTACCAGTTCCCCTCACCTTGGCAGGCATAATTAATCAGATATGGTCCTGCTGTTGCATGATGGCGAATTACCAGGGTCCTCTAGATCTTGAAGGGGAGGACAAGTGAGTGAGCACGCAGCCAGCCTGCTATTCTTGCTTCTGGTGCAGCCAAAATCAGTCACCTTGTATCCAGTCAGTACATTTATATGTTTGTATTAATAATTCACTCATGTTTAAAACCAGTGGCGTTTATCTGAACATATAATTGACAGCTTGGTTTTATCTGTGGTCAGATCATTTAAAAAAAAAACACATTTTCATTCACCAGAAGGGTCTTTATTTCATCCATTTCAATTTTATTTTATTGGAAAATCCTGTTTCAACATGTTTCAATATGACATTGACAAGAGGGGAAACATGTTCATTTTGCCAAATCATATTAATCAAAAATAATCATTTCAAACTATCATGAGAGAAGACAGCATATTAATCAAACACTTTAAACTAGGAGGGAGTTTATAAAGATAGAGGGGATCTCTGGTTAAGTATTTGAGTCTGACGAGACACTGGGGGGGGCTCACAAAGGGGCCCCGAGTATAATGGATGAGATGTGTGCAGGTTAATTAACAAGATCAGCAACAACCATCAGGAGGATCCTCTTTTCACCCATTTCAATCTTGAAAGTCTGAGTTGGCATCAACAGAAGGGAAAATATTAAATGGTAACACTTTACAAAACCATATTTATCTATATGTCTGCATATATGTATGTATATTGACCTTGGAAAGCATGGGGAAAGGTAATGGGGAGGGGAGCTTAGAATAGGAGATGTCACCTGTAACTTTATACCTATTCCTCCAACTGGAAAAATCTAAATAAAGTTTATTTAAAAAAAAAACATTTGTCTGAAATGTTCATTTTAAACCATCATGAGACGAGACAGATTGTAGGAGCTTCTAAAGAACAGGAAGAAGACTGGTAAAGACTTTAAGTCCCAATCCCACATTATAGTTGTAAACATATGTTCCAAGTACCTATTAGTATATTGTATTTTGATCATTTGTGTGCAGGTAAGTGAAGTGATTAACAACCGATTCAACAAGGAAGTATAGCTTGTCAGCTTTGTTACTGACACTGTACACGTACGCTCTCACATGCAAACACATCTGTCCAGTTAGAAAATGAACAGTTAAAATGCTGATCTTGCATGGCTGGAAGTTGAAGACTGTTAAAGGTGTAGTCTGTTATCTTTATCCAGAAATATAAAAGTTTTGAAACAACCATAGTGTGGCTGTATTCAAAAATATAACCCACACATATCAAACAAGGCAAGTGAAGAGGTCACTGCATGTACCACAGACCACTGCAATGAAATACAACTGTCATGTAAAAAAGGTTTTAAGTTATTCTGGAAAAAAGAGCTGAAAAATCAATAAACAAAAGTATTTTTTAATTGCAGAAAGGATGTTCAAATGTAATACTTGTAAGTTTGCTTTAATGGTTAGATCTACTTTATTTATTGTTTATTTTATTTTTATTCTGTTGTGGTGCGATGGTGATATTATAACTACATTTTTTACTATACAGAGTGTAAGATAAGATAGAAGATAAGATGAATGAAGCTTTGTGGCTTTCTTTCAATTTGTGCTGAAAAAGATTTGAAGATTTGCGGCAGCAAACAGTGACATCTGGTGGCTTTCAAAAGTTGCAGCAACTGTTCAAGACTGGGCCGAAGCATTACAAGGCCTCTGAGACTTTAATAGTTTTAGTCTCATATGTGTGAACAAAAGTTTAACAAGCCTGCGTGTTATTATTAAATATATAATACTTTTGTTCAGAAGTGCTGCATTAAATGTAGATGTTATTATGCAATATGTTAGAGTAAATCAATCGTAATAAATGCATTGTCTAAAAAACCTACATATAAAATATCTATGCTGACACAAAACATTAAAGGGACAGTTCACCCCCAAATCAGAAATACATACAAACAATCTAGATGGATAAATAGCACTACAGGTATGGGGAATAATATTTATTTTTGATTTTTGGGAGAACTGTCCCTTTAATGTTTTAAGGGACAGTCCAACTGGATGTTGCCTATTCCTAAATATATTTTTGTTTATTTAATTTACCACACAGCCACATAGTTTATATTAAATATTTAGTTTACAAACCCTAATCATTGGAAAAATTAATTTCAAGCCTTCATGAGATAATCATTATGTCCTGTTTAATCAAACACTCATTCAGTAATTAAACAGAGAGTTAGACCACACACTGGGGAGATGTGTTTTCCCCTTTGCTACTGACACTGCCCATGAAACAGACTGATGGGCATGGCCAGCCTTTGTGTCAGGATGCCCTCCAGCGTCTCTAAGGACATCTGCCTCACATCATAGCCCCTCACCGAGGCCCTCGCCTTGACATTAACCGGCACAATCTCCTCTCCACTGTTGAGGTCATTTCTTCCCACTGCAGCATATGTGGGGAAAAAGCGCTTCACAGACTCAGGAAGGCTGGATTTGTAGGATGGACAGCAGTAGGCAGACCACATGTACTCAGGAACAGACACCCTGTTATTGATCCAGCGGGGTTCAGAGTTATAAGGCATGGCTCCGGTGATAACATACATCGACCCGTTGCAGAAGGCCTTGAATCTTTTTAACACCTGATTCTCCAGAACGCTCCAGGGGCCGGAGTTTGAGCCTGCTCGCTGAGGGACAATGTTAGTCAGGGTGAAGGTGGCCTCACGGTCTTCTTCTGTCTTCTGGTGCAGGCTGGGATTGAGATGGCCTTTGGTGTAGCTGGAGTTCTTATAGTCCTGAAGCACCGCCTGGCTCTCAATCACATTCTGGTCCACGGGGGTTTGAAAGTCTTTCATCTCTGAGCTGGCACGGGAAAACGCCAACTTTATGACCAAGAGAGAGAAGGACATGTCACAGTTTAGAAGCTATAAAAGAGTATTTTGCTGCTTAGTGATCCTCTATATTATGAGTCTGTGGGTATGGGTGTGTGACTGATTCACTGACTTGTGTAGTTTGCAAAATATAAATGAAAATGGAACTTAGCTCACCAGAGAAACAATAATGTGTGTGACAGCATTTTTTACAGTTTGAGAGAGGGTTCTTCTAATTCTGCTGGAAGGTAATGGCAAAAGTCACAGTGAACCTTCAGTTAAACAAAAACTTCTAGTGTTCCCTGTCTCAATGTCTTGTGTAAAACATAAACACAAATTCCCATTACGTCTACATGGGAATTGTGGATTTTTGTGAAATCTGACTTATTTAGACTCACTTAACTATACAATAATGCCTTGATAGAAAAGAAAAACAGTGAATTCCCTGAACCAAAGACAGCGATATTCTGTTGTAGAATAACAATACCCAAGGAAGAGCTTGGCTTTACTCTTTTTTCCTGCTAATCTATATAATCACATTGTGCACTGAGTTTCCAGTTTATTAGGAACGCCTAGCTAAAACTAATACAGTGTAATACAACCGTCCTGCAATAAATCCTCCCGTCATGAAGGTTATAATGTTCAGTTTTTTGTTGAAACTGTTTTAGAGAAGTGTTGATTCAACTTTATGATAATTTTACAGGATGTAGTTTGTGGTGCTGTTGAACTGTATTGCATTATACAGAGAGGTGTTTCTGTTATTTAGCCTACCCTGGTTGATATAAATGGGGTGGATAAAATAACAGAACTATACTTGTATAACAGTATAACACAATATAATTCAACAGCATCACAAACTCTAAAATGACTATACAGTTGAATCAACACCTCTCTAAAACAGTTAATGCTCAACAGAGTACAGTTAGTCTTTAAAGAAAATGGCTGCTCTTGAGTGCCACACACAACTGTATTTGCAAGTCACACATTGACCACACTGACACTTATATTGAAAAGGAACTGCTAATATTCTCTCTCTCACATTTACCATCACCACCTTACAGCCCCAAAACAAATTCATATTAGATGTACAAGCAAATGCAGAATGTTCATGTGAGACCTTCCATTTATGATTTGTATAGACACACTACAACAACACCTCGATAGAAGAACAAATGTGAATTAATTTGCTTACCTGTGGTTCATACTTCCAAATGTTGGGCCGTTTGCCATTTGCAGGACTGAGTATGTACGCAGAGTACAATGGTGCGCGATGCTCACGGTCATACAGGCTGGCAAAGTGGTACTGGTTTTTGTAACGCTGGCATATTGGCTGGTATTCTGCTGCATTGATACCCTGTGGTGGAGTTTTGTTATAGAAGAAATCAAGGCACTGGGAGAAGTTGTCACTGATCTCTCCAAGGACCGGTCCACCAAACCAGGGTAGGAGCAGAAGCAGAGCTCCCGTGGAGAACTGCAGCATCTTCCTTTGAGACATCCTGCACAATAGAGCAGCAGCCCGGCTGTATATTCGTCTGCTGGAAAGAGATACCAGCGAACACAGACTTTGTTGACAGAATTCCTCTCAGACACAGCTCCAGAGTTAAATGAACCCTACATTTACTTTGTGTCCACTCAGCGTTTGGAGTATAGGCGTTTGTGAGCTGTTTCTGAGGTTTCCTCTTATATATGCTCACAGAAGTAACCCTCTGGGTGACAGTTTTGACCCACCCACTACCCCCGTTTGCTGTGAAACTTCCCCTGTTAACCAGCAGTCAGGCTGCCTTCTGGGAAACAATGGCTCTGCATATTCTTTAGTCATCAGTCAGCTGAGGTAGAGACCATCTTGTTTCAAGTCTTTGGTCCAGGAACTGACAGTGTAGTTTCTGGTTGCTGGCTGTTGTAAAAGTTGTCGTGTTGTATATGCCCCCTCCAGGACCAGTTTTTTATAGCTGGAAGGGCTACAGACCTCGTGAGGGGTTGCAGCATTTCCCTGCAGAGTGTCTGTCCACAGCTTTCTCACACTTTGCCTAAAATACTAAAGCATCATGGATGTACCTTGCATGACGCAGAGCTCTGTGTGGATTGCAGTGAGATGCAAACACTCATTTTCACTGTCAGTAGTCTGGCATTTATACGGAACTTGTTTGTTTGTTAACTGCTATAATTACACAAACAGTCACTATCAGTCTCTCCTCAGTTTCTGTGTGGTCTTGTACTTCTTCTGTCATCAAAACTTCCCTCATTGTGGGAACCAGAAATATTTTCTGGAAGATATAAAAGCTCCCATACAGCACTTCCATTATTTCTCAACTGTTATTTTACCAAAAGTTTGTGGCTTCTTTATTTCGTTATGTTCTTGATCTGTTAGTAGGAAAATCCTCAGTTTCAGTCCTTCTGCTGCAATTTGTCTGTATTGAGCACTTGAGAGATTGTAGACAGGATGTAAATATGAGGGAAACCAGAGTGATGTACAATACAAATAAAGGTCAGGAGGTAGATTTGCGACCATGATGTACATAGGGGTGGGCCGAACTATACCTAAAGTACTGACACTACCGCAGTCTTATTTTGAGTATCAATACTAGCTTCAATAGGACTGATACAAAATGTATCAATGTATATATCATGTTCTGGGCTCATGAACACACCTTTTGGTGTCACTCTTTGCTTCTTTGCTGCTGTTGTGTGCATGTGCACAGTGATCAATTTGTTAGTTCAAAGAATTCACACAAATTCAACATTTTTGTTATTAACCGTTAAAAGCTGTCTCGTGTTTTAACATGCATGTATGTGTAAGTTATTAACAGAGAATAGTAAAAAGAAATTACTCAGCTGTAATGTGTTTAGAAGCCAATTAATTATGCATTAAACTAATAAAAATGACATTACATTAGCCACTTGTATTGATATTGTTGATCCTGGCCCTGGTATTACTTAGCATAAAGCATCACCTTAGCATATACAATACAAATATGAACACTGCCTGAACATTTGGTGTTAAATTTATTGGCTGAGGAGAAATTTCAGGATTTGATCAGGCTTGTGTGAATATTGAATTTTATCTTTGAGTTTTGGGGGATGGACTGTTTATTATGGCCATCTAGTGAGCACTCAGAGACATGACACTCAGCAGCCTCACTGTCCAGGACACAGAACCTGATCATGGTCGGGTCAGTGAAACTAGACTGTGAATAATAACGCTGCATCTACAGTCACTGGGGATGAGTAACTTGTGGATGACCAGAAACTACAGTAGTTTCAGTTTCCACACACAGGACAGCTGCCGAGCCTTACTAAGGCACAGTGTGTAATTATTATGGTGGGGAGGGGGGGCTGAAGATTACATTTCATTTTATAAAGAAACAAGACTTATTTATATTTTCGTTGGACCCTGCTCCAGATGTCTGACTGCATAAAACGGACATTAGCTGCCTGTTTGATAGTGATGAGGAAAATAAAGCCCTGATACAGAGACAGGATTGACCCTCTGAATGTAAAACGCACCTTCATGACCCATTGCGCACGTGAAAGCTGTCTTTTAGATGTAACTGTCTCTTTTTTTTTTATATAATACATCTTGCAAGGTAAGACTGAAATAAAATATACTTACGGAGTAAGAAAAAAATAAAAGAGCCTCCTTGCTCTCCCAAAAGCAGCAAAATAAAACTTACAATACTCCCCATAGTACTAATACTTACTCACCTACTATCAGCTAATTTCCCTTCTTCTTCCTTGTTTTGTGTTTCTGACTCAGAGGTTGCAGGGTGTGTTTTGGAACACCTGGCTCACTTAGCCTACCTGTTGAAATATGGTCCCCTAATGCTCTCTTACATGAGAGTTATGGTAATAACTACAGTATAGTAACATAAGTAGCACATATTGATAACAACTAGATTGCAAACTGACCTATAGGCTAAATCAGTAGGCTACAGTTTATCAGGTGCAAGGTGAGTGAGTTACACCTGCTATTAGTAAATCCATAAGTTTGTCTGTAATGTTCATACTAAGTTTTTAACTACAAACTTCAAACCAGTGAATTATTGGGCACATTTCAAAGGTAGATCGCCACAAAGTGCTTCACGATAAAAACGAATATGGCAGCAGACAAATACAGACAGATAAAAACTACATAAAATAGAAATACATTTTTTAAAAACCACAGGTAACCTAATTTCTTAACAAGTAAATACTTTAATAATGTGTAAAATGGTTGCTAGGAAACATCTGTAGGCTAGCATCATCCAGTCAAAAGCGATCAACTAAGTTAACATTAGCTAGCCTAGCTTATATCATAACTTCCAAAACTAATGGTTGAGTGTTATATTAAACTAACTTTATATGTGGTTTTACTTGTAATTATAGGCCTATATGGGTACATGTTGAGAAATATGTTTTATTTCAGTTAGTAATATTAATGCAGTTTAGACTGATCGCTCACCAGTGTTAGCCTACTATGCTAACCTAAAAACATTATTTGCTCATTTAGTGTAACGTTATTGTTTTAATATTATATTGTGTTATTTTTGTAAAACGTAATATAAAATCGTTTACATCATTAAGAAACACCATGATGCATTTAATCAGCTGGTGCAACCTAAGCCCTGTTTTCCACTGCTTTAAATACTGTGGAAGCAAAATAAATAACTGTACTAGGTAAAAAGAAATAGCAGCAATTCATTTTTGATTTCCCTTATTATTAATTTCCTTTTCTTTTTAGCTCTTTAATTCATCAGGACTCCTCCGATGGATTATTTGACCTCTGACCTGCTGGAAAGGCCTCTGATGAGCATTTGGACAAATAGGTCTATCAAAACTGGATTATTGTAAGAAACCTCTATTAGTTTTAACATGCATAATGACTTACTAACTTTTGCTTTTGCTTTTGCTTTATTAGGTAGTCTAACATTTGAGTGGTTTTGCGTTGTGGTTCCCTCTTTCTAAGAAAAGCTGTTTGGCTTCGGACTAATAAAGACCGTGCGCCGTGGAGCAGCTCCACCGGGGCAGCGGCACCGAGCCTGTTGCTGCACGACCTCCGTCTCTTCCGTGAAAACATTTTCTTTGCTGTCAGCTTCAGACCACTCCCTCTCTCAGTGTGCACGGAAGAGCAGTGTAGTCTTTACTCGCTACGCTGTTGCCATCAGACGTTTCTCTTCAGGACTATGTGCGCAGCCGAGAATGGTGGACGCCAACGCGCTTGAAGAACTCCAGACGGAGCTCACCTGCCCGGTGTGTTTGGAGCTGTTCCGTGATCCGGTGATCCTCGAGTGCGGACACCACTTCTGCCAGGTGTGCATCATCCAATGCTGGGAAGCCAAGGCGGAGGAGTTGTCGAGTTGCCCAAAGTGTAGGAAGTCGTGCGGCCGTAAACTGCGACCCAACTCGCTTCTGTGCAACGTCGTGGACAGTGTGCGGAAAGCCCGGGCCATGGACACAGCCTCGGGGATAACCGGATGGGACCCGGAAGGTGCGCTGGAGGAGCCGGAGGAACGGGATCCTGGCTCCAGCATGAGCAGCGTGGCCTCGTCCATCGGACCCTGGCCGCGCCTGGGTATGGATATGTGCGAGGAGCATGAGGAGAAGCTGAAGCTTTACTGTGAGGACGACCAGCTGCCCATCTGTCTGGTGTGCGGCATGTCCCGGGACCACAAGACCCACAATGTCATCCCCATTAATGAGGCTTTTGAAAACTACAAGGTACTCTCTCATTGGCTGAGTTCAGACACGTTTCTTTCTGATAAAACTCAATCTTCTTAGGCCCCAGGCAAGTCTCATCTCCAAAACAAGTTTATACAGCGCACTTTCTATGATGAAGTACTTGGTAATAACTGTCTTGATCATGCTCATTTTACACTCCTCTCCTTGTTCCTGAAAGGAAACGTATAGACTATCTCAAGTTTGAACAACTTTCCTAAATGTGAAATTAAACTTATTTTTTAAAATATTTAATTTATTAAATAAACAAAGCAAACAGGGCGTTCACAGAGCAGATGTTGTGGCATGTTAAAGCAGACTCCCTGTTTGCCCTGGCAGCCTTTGGGCACTTTACTTTACTACTTACTTTAAGGAATTTTTACAGGAATTCAGCGTGCCACTGTGAGCTCTCTTGAACTGTGAACTCCCCTAAGCGTTAAACCTCACAGCTGACCATCATCAGTTTGTTCAGAGACTCACTGTGAGAGGCCTCTCAGTGTGTTTCAACATGTTTTACTGGTGCTGAATTCCCATTTTGTTTGAATTTGTGGGTCAACTGAGTGTTCAGTTGGGGAAGGGAGGGCATCATATGACTCCCATTGAAGAAGATGATGTTGTTTAGAGTGAGGCATCAATCAAATTATTCCTTCTTTTAAGTGTTGTCTGGTTTAGCGACACCACTTCTTAACCATGTTTTGCATGTCATGGTCTAGTCTATTTCTGTTATACCAACAGGATAAGCTGTCTGTCACTCTAGAGGGGGTTCAGCTACAGACAGAGAAGGCCACGCTCTTCCAAAGACAGACCAATGAAAAGATCCTCTTCATGAAGGTATCAAGATGTGTGTGTGTGTGTGTGTGTTTGTGAAGCAGCGTTAAAGAAAGGAGGTATCCTGAACTTAGTCCTAGCAAAATACTTGTGTGTGTCTTTTGAATAGAACCAGAAATTCTGGTAGCTAAGCAACATTCTCTTGCATTCCTCCACCTTTACCTGTCTGACAGACGTGATTGACAGCTGACTCATCTTCATTATGACTAGTGTTGACACAACAGGATGTTACTCATCGTCGTTTGAACGTGATCATTCTCATGCTTTTCAAATGCAGAGGCCCTACCTGATATGAAATAGGTGGCTAATAAACTTTGTCACACTCTCACACGCACACAGAGCACGCACACACACACACACACACACACACACGTACAGCATGTACAAGTGTACAATAGCTTGCATGTTACACACCCTCAGAGATAACAGCTGAGAGAGTTTAGGCTGGGTTGCTTTTTCCACCTCAGCAGCATTCACCTCAAATAAAGGTCTCTGTGTGTGTGTGTGTGTGTGTGTGTGTGTGTGTGTGTGTGTGTGTGTGTGTGTGTGTGTGTTAACAGAGAAATGAGTGTAGCATGTTTGCTGTGTTGGAGCGTTTCTGCTGCAGCATATCTCTGCTCTAGGCTACTACAAACTGTCTTTTTCTATCCTGTCTGTCTGTTTGACCTAGTTTATGTGCACATTCACATATTTTCACTTCTCTGTTTCTCCGTCAGTATGACAGGATGTGGGTCAACAAGTTTGAGAGGAAGTCTTTTCCTGCAAATCTCTCTTCCTGTGTGTGTGTGTGTGTGTGTGTGCCTTCATTTTACCTTCCAATTTGTTTATCTTCTATGGGAACAGATTCTGTATTCATATCCTAAAAGTATCTCAACATAAAAAAAACTCTGTAGGCCTACAAGTCTTGCATTGATTATATTACTTAAAGGGGACTTCCACCGGTTTTACCCATCAAAGTCTGTTTACAGGTTTTATATGTAAAAAAAGTTGTATAAAGCCTTCTGTGGCTGCAAATGGAGCTGCGCAGAATCTGATAAATATCCTCAAGTGATGTCACTTGAGTCAGCATTGGTTGAGGCTGAAGACTCTCTGTAACCCGCTCCTCATCTTTGCTTCAGGCTAACTGTTCAAGGCTACATTAGCTGCAATTAGCATAACCGGTCGAGTTGCATTGTGGGTAATGTAGATGCAAGGTTTTGACAAGGAAGAAGAAGGTGTGGAATAAAAAAGACGATATCTTTGCTTCTGCAGCATCAATTTTATCCTTTTTAAACTGACCATCATGAGTCCGACAATGTTATAGGATTGTAATGCTAAATCGGTGGAGTACTCTTTTAAGTAAAAGTACATGGGTATTAAGTGGAAAATGTACTTAGAAGCAAAAGTGTGGCCCTTTATTTTTATATATATATTATATATATATATATATATATATATATATATATATATATATATATATATATATATATATATATATGAGAGGGTTGAGGTGGAGATAATTTTAACTAATTTGTAGACTGTTTTTGTAGTTTAACCTGTAACAATCCATCATATTTTATCATCAGTCATCATATGTTTACTATGTTAAATCTGACTGTATTCTGTAAAGAAACTAGTAACTATTGCTGCAGATGAACATGTTTAAATGTACAAAACACAAGGAAAACACAGAGTACTTCCAAAAAAAAAAACATAAAAACAGTACGTATAAATACCAAAAAAGTACCAGTAGGTTTGATGTCAGTCCCTCCTAGTCAAACAACAAGGCTTCTTCCTACATGTTTTACCATTTTGCGCTAGAATTTAACATTCTCCGTTCTTCTGGTTTCCAGAAGGTAACATGTTTGAAACAGAGCAGCAAAGCAGCAGTTTTCTACCCTGTGTGATTCAGTGAACATTTGGCCTGACATAAGAGTGGTGGAGTTTGCCTTTAAAACCAAGTATATTAAAGTCATATTTGTTGTCTCTTTTTAGTAACTTACTTTGGCCTAGAAATCATGAAATCTCTTCCATGTTCTTGCTGATGGGAGTCCTCCCTGTGTTTCAGGAACGAGCAGGAGATCTGGAGGAGCTGGTCACTGCAGAGTTTGGCCGTCTGAGGGAGTTCCTACTTGAGGAGGAGAAGTGCATAAAGGAGAAACTGCAGAAGGAGAAAGAGGAGAAGCTCAACCAGCTGGAAGAGGTGCTCACTCAGACCACAGAGCAAATCAGCCAATTGGAAAGTACGGCCGAGCAGCTTCACCTCAAACTGAGGGAAGAAGAAAACCCAGAGCAACTCAAGGTAAGAGAGAAGAAGGAGGACAAAGGAGGAGGAGAAGAATTGATGATGCTCCTGATGCTTGTTCAGCACTTTTCTTTCAACCTAAATAGATTGAAAAATAAATGAGAAAAACACAGCCAGCAAATATTAAAGAATATTGTTTTACTGTGTCAGAGATATTATCTGCATGTTACAGCAGAAACTGAAGCATTTTGTAATCATAGGTTTGTGTTTATCTGCTCTGTTCCAGGGAATTAAAGATTTCATTGGAGGGTGAGTATCAAGATCAGCAGTGATTTTCTTATGAGTTCATTCCCAGGTTATCTACTTTTCAATCTCTACGTGACTCTTCTCCTACTTTAAATGTGTAAAGTCTCAAGGAAATGACGTATTGTTTTGTAATTAACTGTAAGTCAGGTTGCAACAGGATGTGGGGGCATGATTGTGGGTTAGAGTCATCTTTGCCTTACATTGTCGTGCCAGCTAGTGGCCACTACGAGGCAGAAAGTCTAACTGTTAATGACAGAATAATTAAAATAATGTCTTGTGATTCTTTCTGTTTAAAACAATTTAAAACTTTTTTACATTTCTTAAGCTAAGACTGTAACTCTAAGTAAAACAAAAGAGAATTTTCCATTGTTACTTTTTCTGTGCTATTTTTTTAGTACACAGTTCTTGATATTTCATAATAATAAGAAACTTCAATGCTAACAGTTACATCTTTTTATGATTTTGTAAGTAATATAAACTTAATTTTCATACTTTTCGTGTGTAAAGCAGCCACAAAGAATGTTGATCTTTAGTGAAGAGAAGTGAAGTGGCTTTCTTTCCCTCTTGTGTTGCTTTTTGCTTTACATTATTTTGTCTCTCATGGTCTCTCTCTCTTGCTCTGTCAGCGCTGAGAGCTTGTTTGAGCGCCCCCCAGAGGTCGGTGTCAGTCTGCAGCTGGGAGAGTTTCTAGGACCTCTGCAGTACAGGACCTGGAGGAAAATGAGCTCCATTTTACAGCCCGGTATATTGACACACATGTACACACACCATCTGAACACACTTACAAGGGCATTGCTTTCCCCCCCAATAGACAATGAGTTACATTAGCGCACATCCTTCGGATTACTATCTTGCCCGTTGAACATATTCTTTATACTTCATATTGTGAACTTTTGCACATTCCTGCTCAAAACTCCCCATGACTAGCACATTGACTTTGACATGTAAATTTGGTTGAGTTCCCCATAAAAAGAAGTTGGCTGAATCTACGACAGACATTTCTGTGCTTTACATTTTATGTTCAGTCTATTATCAGCCTTCTCTGTGTGGAGGAGTGTGACTACATGAGTTTCAAACATGACTGTATCTGCTTTCCAAACTTAATCGCATCTGTCACTAGGTCAAAGACTTATTTTGGGGGTTTCAGGTCATTTGCCAAAGACATGTCATCATACATTATTGCTGACTGTGTAACACTAGACTGCAATGCTGGATTTAATGAATCTGTGGAGTTACATTACAGTTTTCTATCTTGACGCAGTGTCATTTATATTTTATTTGTATCCATGTAGCTGATGCTCTTATCTAACTCATCTTATGCTAATTGAGCAGGTAGGCATTCAGTATCTTGTTGAAGGTCACTGCCAAGGAGTCTTTCTTGGGTCACTCTCTGTAAATACATGTAAAGTTGTTGCATCGGTCCATTTTTAACTCTATTTTTTCTTTGTCCTCTTAGCTGTTGCAGCGGTGACCCTCGACCCGGACACAGCCTACCCTTGCCTGTGGGTTTCCCCGTGTCACACCAGCGTCCAGGTGGGAAAAATCCAGCCCAACCTGCCCAACAACCCAGAGCGCTTCACCCGTTACAACATCGTCCTGGGCTCTGAAGGCTACTCCTCTGGCAGACACTACTGGGAGGTGGAGGTGGGCTCCAAGACAGCGTGGGGTTTGGGCGTGGCCACAGCCTCCGTCAACAGGAAGGAGGAGGTCAGCCTCTGCCCAGATGATGGTTTCTGGACCCTGGTGCTGAGGGACAACTGCAACGGCACCAGTGAGTATGAAGCATGCACCGACTCAGAGGAGAGCTTGTTATATCCCTCCAAACCCCCCAGGAGGGTGGGTGTCTATCTGGACTATAGTCGAGGGGAAGTTGCGTTTTATGATGCAGGAGACATGAGCCACCTCTTCACCTTCTATGATGCAAAATTCAAAGAGCCTGTTTTCCCGTACTTCAATCCCTGGCCGATTATCAATGGACACAACCGTGAGCCGCTCACCATAGTAACGCCACACTGGGCATAGATGTCCTTTTTATCAAAGGCCTGACGCTCTGCATCAGCAGATTCAGAATAAAACTGCAAAAGAAGATTCAGCAGCTGATGAACTTAGATGGACTGTAATGAGCATCCACACATCTGCTTGTTATAAAGACTTTGCTGTATTAATGATGTGGTGATGATGAACAGGCAGGTAACATAATTATAAGACTGGAAATAAGAAGATGAAACGACTAAAGGACAAGACAAATGACACTTTAAAGGATATGGCTGTTGATATTCTACATTTTTCTTATTGTCAACAAATCCCATGAAAAGACCAGAACCTAACAAACTTGTTAACTGACCTTAAACCGTTAGATTTAACAAGATTTGAATGTACTATTTAGAAGGGACGAGTGTCTGTGACCCATTAAAAAAATACCAATACAACAAATGTTATTTTTCATAAGGGGTTTATTTTACATGTGCAAATAGCAACATAAACAACAACAAAAGAACATGAGGATTCACACATCGTCACATTGTCACACACCTTCAGCGCTGTTGTCAACAGAGTAAAACAGACTGAAAAAAAGAGGCCTACACGAAAAATATTAAAAGTAAATAGCAAATAGTAGCCAGACTTTGTAATGAAAAAAAAAAGATTAATAAAACGAAAACACACATTGAATCCTCCTGTAACGAAAACCTCCTACACTCTCGGATGAACAAAAACAGTCAACAGGTTAACAAAATGGAAACTTGTAGAGCATTAGAAATGGGGTAAAGCATATTGTTTGCTAATGTAACCAAAAACTTAAAGGCTCCCTGTGGAGTTTTAGACCTCTAGTAGCGCTATGGAGCTGTTTTTCTATGAGTGGGTCCTTGTTTTGTTTATCTCTATCTGCCAATGGTTTCACACTATTCTACTGAACAGGTAGCGATAACATGCCAAGATATGCTGCAATGTGCCAACAAAGACCGGTAAGAAGAAGACTGCTAGCTGGTAAACATAAATGTAAACAATGCTGGATTTAAAATACTTAATCAGCTTCAAATTGTATTCAAAACATTTGTTCGAGCTCAAGGATACACACAGTGTGTTTTGTTGAGTGACAATGTCTGTTTGATTACAAGAAAACTCCACAGGGCCCCTTTCAGGAAGGTTTTAAAATTGTATTGACTGATTCTGTTGCAATATCTTACTGTGTGTTTTGAAATAATATCTAACAATATAACTACATATATATTTTTTTACTGTTTTATAGCTTTTATGTATCCAATCCTGTTATTCGACTGCATTTAACACAAGTAATAATGACTTCTATATGTCTTTACTTTACAAGGGACACTTACCTCTGAATGTCCCACCACCACACAATGCTTTAAAATGTCATTTTAAAATACTTTCAGAGTGTCTTTGAAAGTTATGACCAGAGAAAACACTGTCTAGATATTTCACATGAGATTTTAATAAAATTATTACATTTTGTTGTTTGAGGTACATTTGATTCCACCAGATGGCGCCCAAAAGATACTTTGAATGCAGCATCACTCTGCAATACAACATTGAGCTGTTATGAACCATATGAAAGCCAACCTCCAGCAACTGCAGCCCACGCAAAGCTTTTAGGGAAGAGTTCATCTTCAAAAAGTGATGCAGTAATCAGGTTTTCCAGTCAAGTCAATTTTATTTATATAGCCCAATGTCACAAATCACAAATTTGCCCCAAGGGGCTTTACAATCTGTACAGCATACAACACTTTAAACATTCTCCTTAGACCCTCGATTTTGGGAAAAAAAACTTTAACGGGGGAGGAAAATGGAAGAAACCTCAGGAAGAGCAACAAAGGACGGACGGACATGCAGTAGATGTCTTGTGTGCAGAATAGACCAACATAGCAAAATCAGGATGACAAAATTGTAGATAGATTGTAAACATATATAAAGAATATGGATCCAGGAGGACGGTGAGCAACTTCAGGTGTTGCCTCTCCACCATGAAGACCTTGAAAAAGGACAGACAAACCCACAAGAGGCAAAAATCAAGCACACACACATTCACACAGAAGAGAGAAGAGACAAGGAAACCACACAGACAGACAGAGGGAGAGAGAGAGACAAGAGGAGAAGATAAGTCTCCTGAGGACAAAGATCCAGATCTAAAACATCTGGAATGAGGCACCGACAGCCAGGAGGGAGAGAAAGAGGTCCCAGAACGGCCAATGGTCCAGTGTACACTCTTCAGTCAAATATGTATTGAGATGCCTGAGTGAACTGTTGCAAAGTGCTGCTGAGGTCTCAGATATGGGGGGTGGAAACAACACAATCTGTGATCAAATTCAATGGCCCTTCAACTAATACACCTCTGTGGAGTTTATTTTAGTGTTGATAATGTGTCAGATAGGTGTTGATTCAGCACATTTTACAGTATAATGCAACACAACACACAGCACCTCACACTAAAGGCATAGAGTGGAAACAACATCCTGTTTGTTCCAACAAAAACTTGACTCATGACATTGTGTGCTACGGCTGTCAATACCTATTTCTCAAGATAATCAGTTGATTATCTGTCACCTGACTGTTTGAGTTTTGTGTTTACCTGTTACGGATACGTGCAAAGTCTTCCTTTTTCAGTGAAGTAAGGTTAATGAGTTCCCTCATGCCAATTGAGCAAATTGGGAATCTGTGACTACTATTACGAGCAAATAAATAATGGGAATTAGTTTGACCCAAATAAAATGTAACTGTAATCCATGTCAGCTCAATCTGTGCGTCATCTGTCTATACATTAACCATAGACTGCTGGTCTTAAGCATATACCTGTCAGGGTTATGTCAAGTCCGGCCCCTCTCTCCTACACCCAACTGTCCTGATCTGTAATTAGATATTATTGCAGGCCGATCAACATGCAGTAACACAAGCCTTCACTTCTACATTACTGTTCTGCTGCCACTCTCTCTGTCGTTCATCCCTGTCTTTGATCGGGTTCAGTGAGGGTCAAGGTGAAAGACTAGTCTGAGATGAAAGTAGTTCTCCTAAAAGTTTTTGTACACTGTACACTTTCTCCATGAAAATGCAGCGTTTTATTCCATCCCTCATCTGTTTTAATCTTGTTCATTCATCCTTCATCTTTCCTCCCTCACATGACTGATCTGTTCCCAAAATACAACCCCTATTTTTAACCCTCCTTACAGTGCATGTAACTAAGCTTTTCTGTAATGGATCTCTTTTCAGCCTCCGCTCAAGAATTTGCCTCTCCCTTCCATCAATAATCGATGAGGAAGAGGGACGGCGAGAGGGGCTGAAGAAAGACAGAGAGACTGAGCAACTGAAAGACGAGGGTTGAAGTTATTAATGAAAACCTCATTAGGAACGTCAAGATATACATTATACCCTAAGTCTGGAGATACTCTCAGGGTCTGTTTCAGTTTGAAAGTATAGAAGTAAAGAAATATTTAATGCGGGTTAACTGGAGATGCAGAGAGAGAAAGCAGGAGAGGCAGAGATGAAGGGAGATTTCTGGGGAGGAAAAATAGGGGGGTAAGTGAGACACTTTATCAGCTCAAAGCTGCCAAACACCTGCCTTTTCGACTGGAAGGAGGGAAAACAAATTGATGGGGCGTTTTATTTATAGAAAGCTTTTAGTGGAATTAGTTGCTTTAAGCAAAAGCTACAAAGCTATACGGCTGTTTTAGAGAGCTCAGAATATAGCACAATAATATGTTTACACGCGTGTGTGAACATTCATGTCTAAAAATAGAGGTCAGTGGTGACACGTTCACCTGTGTGTCCATGTGTGTGTGCTCAACCACGCTTGCCAGATGAGATTATGCATGCAGGACAATGTTGAGGTGATGCGAGCTAAACAAAAGTCTTTCAGTCATCACATAGCTGCTGAGTTCGTTGTATCTCTCCCTCTCTTTCTATCTCTCTCTGTCACTTAATGAATAGTTGACCTGGGCACCTCCAAAAGAATCCAATTTGTGTTACAACAAAGCCTCCAAATATGACACAGGGAGAGGACAGGGGATTGAGGGCGGATAGATTGAGTGAGACGGAGAAAAGGAGAAGCACTGAGAGCAACGAGGATTACTGTTAGAGGAAAATGATGTGACAAGAAAGAGGCAAGGATGGGAGGAGAAAAAATAAAGACAAGAAGGAAGAAGATGGCCAGAAATACATGACTGAGAGCTGGAGGAGTAAAAGAACATTTCAGCTCTCTCTCTCTCTCTCTCTATATATATATATATATATATATATATATATATATATATATATATATATATATATATATATATATATATATATATCACTGATGACAGGAAGAGTAGCTGTGACAAAGCGCCCAGGCAACAGGAGGAGTGTTTACCTGTGATGGAGGGGAAAAGGTGGAAGAAGGGGAGGAAGAGAAGGAGAGAGAGAGAGGTCGCTGTGTTACAAGTAGATAACGTGAGAGAGGTAAAGTTCAGGAGGTATAGAGTGTCACCTGAAGGACCAAGAGATAGCGAGTGGGGGCAGAGGAGCAGGAATTCAATCCCAGAGGCAAGACAACAGCTGATGATAAAAACCTCCTCACCTGCACACACCAAGAGAGAGATATGGACAGAAGCGCGGTGCAACACTGAGGAAAACAACTGGAGGAAATACACAGAGAGGAGGAAGTTGAGGAAGAACATTTGGGCTATTATTAATCCTTCATTCATTCTCTCTCTCCTTTTTTTTAACCTGAAACAAAGAAAAGAGTTTCACTGAATCAACAGAGTTGTATTTGTAAGAAATTTTTTAAGGAAAACTGACAAATCTAATGACCTCTATAGCTGACTTTGGGGGGAATTTTAGCACATAAAACAAAATAAAATAACAAAGAAGAGCTACTGCAGAAGAGAGGAGAGCAGGGAAGAGGCAAGAGAGGGGAGGGGGAGGGCGAGTGAGGGAAATAGAGAGAGAGAGAGAGAGAGAGTGTGTGTGTGTGTGTGTGTGTGTGTGTGAGCCTGTGACGCTGAGATGTTCATGATCATTCGAGAGCCGTCCGCCGGAGGAGGCGGTGCTGGAGCGATGAGCGCGCCACAGCAGAAGAGTGCAAAACAGGTGTGTGAATATGGCTGTCTATATATATATATATATATATATATATATATATATATATATATATATATATATATATATATAGTCATTTTGGATGTAATTTTCTCTGTCAAGCTGTCCTCTCTTTATAAACACATTTTTTAATGCTTTTCCATCTTTTATATGCAACTATCTATGCACACAAAGAATTGATTCGTGAATTTCCGATTGTGTTCCACTGAACTCAACATATGGCAACTTAAAGATGATCCTAAACCAGTATTGAAGTGTTGATGTAACTAATCATTGCTGTCTAGTGAAAAACATGTGTCTCCATATTTGGTAAATGTTTAAGTTTTCAGATAACTAAATCACTGTAAATGCTCCTTTATTGGTTGAGAAACGTGTCTCATATCTTAGTCTAAAAAACCCTCTAAAAAGCTTTTAAATATCTAAAAGGTTTTAAATACAAAGCTTAAAACACTGTATTTCTGTAATGTATTTCATGAAAAGCTGATATGTTGGTGATACATGATTACAATTACACAATAATAAGTAAAGTAAGAAAAGTTTATTTATAAAGCACCTTTCTAGATCAGATGTAACAAGACAAATACAGTGTTAATATCAAGACATTTGGACTACTGGTCACCATATTTTGCATTTATGTACACTACTAAATATGTCACAGATCCTGTGTGTGCACTTGTCTTGATGTTACCAAGATGTTACCCCCCCCCCCTAGGTGCAGGCTGCCATCAAGAGGAAGCTGGAGAAGCAGAAGAAGCGAACCAGTGTACAGGGAGTGGGTGATGGAGACATTCAGACTGCTACACCTCAACCTCCTCGCCATCAGAAATCCGGGCAGACCCCCCAGACGACAGCGGCGGCCACTGAGGACAGAGAGACGCTGGATGAGACGCTGGAGGAGATGATGGAGGGGCCGCAGAGGAGACAGAGGGAAAAAGAGGGGGGGGAGCCCGTTGACCTGCTGCCCATAGTGGACTCTGTGTTTGGACAGGTAGGAGCCATCTGATGTGTGTGACTCATGAGTTCATCTGTGTGTGTTTCTGCACAGGAAATGTGTATGTGTGCATGCTTGTGTATGAGTGTCTGACACTTTAGCCACTCACACTGTGTGTGTGTGTTTCATGTGCTGCTGCATCAAGTTCTTCGGCTGATTGAATGTCTCGACAACGGCTTGATTGAAACCCTAAGCCTCTGATTCAAATTTAAAGCCTGGCTGCGCTCCAGTTTTTGTAAATAGCCATCTCCCCTGACCTCTTTGATCTCACATGGCAAAAGGGCATAAAGATGCTTTCAGTGCAGCAACACAAATGTTAACCATTTTTAACCCCAAATCCCTCTGGAAATGGCGGCAGCAGCAAAGCAAGGAGATTGTGCGTGTGTTTGAGAGGATTTAAACTTCTTTACTTTGGGAAACATTATCAAAGTGTAATCCGTAACAGATACGGTCATAGTCAGCCAGAGATCTGATGAACACCGTATCTCTGCGGCCGTTGTATCAGCTCAGTATCGCATCACATCCCATCGCTCACATGGTAAGCAGTGACACACGACACGGCACGGTAGGCTACACCATTACAGCATCTATTACCCCAGGGCCAGACATGTGGGCTCATGGTGTGTGAAAGTGGTGTGTGTGTGTGAAAATAAAATCAAAAGAGATTACACCAAAGCCCCACTCACTTCCTGCCACTGACCTCAGCATGATTTGTGAATCATTCTGGATTTTATTTTCTAACATGAAGAAATAGGTCCAACTGATCATGTCAGCAAACTCTGAAGTGTGATGATCATGGTGATGATGAGTGTGCACTGAGGTTAGAAACAGGAAATCAATATAAAAAGAAAAACAAAATGTGATGTCAGTGGTGATGCAAGTGATCCAAAATAAGAGAGAACTGCTGAGTGAGTGGGAGAAAGAACCATGTTGGCAAAGTCTGAAGAGAAAAGATGATTTATCTTTTCCTCAGCGGTCCCTGAACCTCACTTTGACAACCAGTGCGTTACAGGATGAAACTTGTGTGCAACAGGCAGCGAGCATGTGGTATTCCTAGAGACCCTCAGCCCCCACACACTGAACTGAATCAAACAGACGGAGCTTGAAAAGGCTTGCACAAACTCATCATCTTCTTAAAGTGATATTTCATAAAATAAAGCTTAGTTACACACATTACGTCATAACCAAACTGGTAACACTTTAATTTTGGCTCTGAACATCATAAAGGATAATTCTCACTCAGCAGCTCTCTGGGATCAGGTATACACAACTAAATCCGACCGGTTTAACTGAGGCTATTTGACTCTTTAATGGTAAACTTTTGGCACTTTAAGGTACGTTTTGTTTCAGATTTCTGGTTTTCTTTGTAACTATTTGTGGTATTTTGCACGTTTCAATATATTATTAGGTTATTTGACTTCTGAATTAAACCTTTCACACCTTAAGATATATTGTTGTGTCTTATACTGTATTTATGATACATAGTATTTTATATTATAGTTTTATTATTAATATAACATTTATTATATATATTAATAAATGTTGTCCTGTCTGTTCTGTGCTAGTTCCTAACTTAACTCAGCTCAACTCATTTCATTTCTCAAGAGGTTTCCCGGAAAGAATTATGTAATTTGGTACTAATTATAGGGAAAATAAAGACAAACTTTTATTTAGAGTTCACTGTAGTTAGTTGAGTTTATAAGTAGTTGTTGATTTCAAGAGGAATTTCCTTCAGATAACGGCTTCATTTAAACCCCATTATACATTTATTATTGTAAACTTTATCCTCCATATATGTTGAAACAGTTTTGCATATACAGCTCAACTCATTAAAGACTCTAGGTTACAGCAGCTATTAATTGATTAATTGGAAATTAGCTAATTGTCAAAAGTGTGTGTGAACGTGTGTTAACTATAATTAGAATCAAATCACATGATTCTGTTTAGGAAATTAAGAAATTATATTATTAATCATAAAATATAAAACAAAACCACATAATCCAAGGTTTTCTATCTGCAGTACATCTCCTCAGGTACTGTACTTAAGTACAATTTTTAAATACTGAGTATTTCTATTTCATGCTGCTTTATACATTTTACAGGGTAGTATTGTACTTTTTACTCCACTACATTTATTTGACAGCTTTACGCTTTACTTTCAAGATTCATATTTTAAATCTAAAACATATGATCAACATATAAAATATGATACATTTTTTGGATTAAATTACCCAATATTATATATAAGTAGTTAAAATGCACTCAACCATGACCAACTGCAATACTAAAATGCTTCTTACACGTTTATGCATCAGTACTGAGAATTTAATAATCTAACATATATAACTCCAACAGTATTATATTAATTTTGCTGATAATACCTCTGTACATTTACCTGAGAGTACAAGAGTTATGCAGGAACTTGTAATGGAGTACTTTTACATCGCTGTATTTCTACTTAAGATCTAAATACCTCTTCTTCTACATCTCCCTTCCTTCCATGCTCTGTTTATTCCGTCTCTTCTAGTCTTTCTCTGATTGACAGCTATCGTTACTGGACACCATTGATCTACATCTGACACCAGATCAGTACATGATATGTCTACTGGTTTACCTGCTCACACACACTCACACACACATACACCCAAGTTTGTGACAGGGGCACAAGAGTCCAAAACAAAGAACTGAGAGTCACATTACCTGAGTGCTGCCCATCTCTCTCTCTCTCTCACACACACACACACACACACACACACACACACACACACACACACATACACAATGCATAGTTAGTGTCACAAGTGTGTGTGGTGATAAAATTAACTGCTAGTGTGACAGTCATTCAATGCTGATACCTGGAGACAAGCAATTGAAAAGTAATCAAAACAGAAACCCAATAACTTAAATCAGCCTCTGCGTGTCTGTGTGTGTGTGTGTGTGTGTGTGTGTGTGTGTGTGTGTGTGTGTGTGTGCATGCAAATACACACACACACACAAACATGGACCAACAGCATCCCATTTGCATGATTAATTGAAACCACCAGTAAAGGAGAATCAGCCTGGTAATTAATCAGGCTTAATGGTATTGATTGTGTCTTTGGTTATTCATGCATGGTGTCAGTTTTGTCATCGAAGTGAATCATGACGGAACTCACTGAGAGACGTAGTTAATGTGGTTGATAAAGTTGTGTTGTGTTGTATAGAGTTGATTTTTCAATTGGATTCACACTAATAGAAATGTTGTGGGTTGTTAATAGGTGGCGTTTTACGTAATGGATATAATTAGCTTTGTTTTGTTTGTAGTTGCACTAAAAGTGGTTCAGAAATTAAAATATTTTGGTCTTTGAGGTTTAGTGTTGACGATGTGGTGATGATGTAGGCCTATTCACTTGTGAGTAAGACTATGCAGGAAGTATATCCTAATTATAAAGGAACATAGTTTGTCGATAGCATTTAAAACTTTTCTCCACCAAAAGTGTAAGTTTTCAAAAATAACTTTTTTCTTTTGGTCTGACCTAATGTGTTACTTTATACTTCAGATGTTACATTTTAAATTCAGATGTGGGGACCTCCATTACGTAAGATGATATTTCTGTTTCACACACGATAAATAAATTACACATGCGCAGCAGACTTACAGCTCAAGAGGTGAAAATGTGACTTTTGCATAGAAAATATTCACCTAGATCAACTTTTGCTGTGACTTTGCATGCAGGTTTTCAAAATCAGATTTTTCTGGAGGGGTTTGAAGGTGCACGCATGCAAACAATAACAAAATATAAACACAATATGATCTCTTTGAGGCTAAAATATGTAATCAGGGTTTGTTTGCATTAGTCCACTGTCCGCATACTTTATTTCTGCTTCTTTTGTTTTCTTATATATGCTCCATTGCTTCCATCAAATCAAAATCTAAAAGACAGTTAAGTCAAAACTCTCAAGGAGACTTTGTGGGTCTGTTTTATTGACAGAAAACTGATTTAGCGGCAAAATATATTACAGGCTGGGAGCAAATGTCATTTTGATCTCTTACAAGTGGGTCAGATGATTTGAAAGATACTGTAGTTTTATTATATCCACCAACAGCACTCATATCTGTCTGCACGCCTCACAATTAGAGTTTTTAAGTCCAAATAGTCTGTTTCTAAGATTTCATTTACAGTGGTCGCTCTTAAACTGCACATCATTCGGTGACGGCTCAATCTGCCTGAAAGTCATTCTACTAAAAATAGAGGTTGTATCATTACTGTCTGAAGTCTTCACTGCAGCGGCTCTCAGATAAAACTCAGTTATTAGACCTGAAAGTGGCATCTAGTGGTGACAGGTGATTATTACAACAATTGACCAAATACAAAGAGATGTCACCAATATGAAGGTTCTTATAATGAAGAACATTATAATCCCAAAAACGTTTATGAGCAGCTCAGTTCAGACCACAAATCCTGTCTTATGTGAGTAGGTTTTATAAAAGAATTAAAAGGCCCTGCACACTCTTGCTACACCCACCCTCAGGTGTTTTTACTTATGCTTCCTGATTAGACCTCTTCTCAGGACTGTGTGACTGACAGCTCACTCCCTCCAAAACAATGTGACAGTGAACGGGGTCGCTCGTAGTGGTGAATCTACAGAGAATTATCACCTGAATCTTCAGCTCCCCTCAGCTTTATGGAGCTTCATAGAGTTTCAACTCGACAAGTTGGTGAACATAGTGGAGCATTTAGCAGTTTAAGAGCCAGATATTTCCTTCAGGAGTTGGTGGAGTTGAAAGAGACTGAATATTGGACTTATATTCGCTAGGTGACTCCATGACATGAATGATAAAGTTTTCCATTTCAACTGGGATAATGTTTCCCTAGTGCAATTACAAAAACATGTTTTATTGTATGAAAAATACTGAATTGCTAGGGTCATCTAAATGAAATATATAGAAACAGATTTCCATTTTTATAGAAACACTTTTATTACACCAACAATAAATCTTATCAGTGGACTTTTTAATACAGACTGTGTAGTAAAGTAACATTTCACCAAATAACACTTGAGCACCCATTTTCCTCACAAACTTGATCACACGTGCTTTTGTTGTTTATTTAAGTCATTTTCTAACACATTAAACCGATAACAATAATACTCCCCAGCAACCATTTGACTTGTCTTACTGTTTCTATACTGTATCCATACTTTGTACGTTTTAGTATATACTGTACAAGACTTAACAGCTGAACATTTTAAGCTAAAACTGAAGATCTAATGGGTAAAATTACACACACATGTACATGCACACACACAAACACACAAGCTGTGCCCTCCATATGGATGCACTGTAGTAAGCAGGATGCCAAATCTGCTTTTGGAGAGATTTGTTGACAGATGCTTCGTACAAGCTCAGCTGAACACTTAGCATTGCACTCATAACCTCAACTTGTGATTTTAATGTTTAATGTTTTAATTTTAGACAACTTGGCTGAACTAGAGGTCAAGTTCAGCGAGAGCTCAAACCACCTCAGACTTCGAGCCGTTACAGCTTGACAAGCGTGAGATGACACAAGTGAGTCGTACTGTGGGTCTCATAAGCCGAGGCGTCACAGCTCAGTTGTGCTACTTTTTCATTAGTTTAGTTTAGCACGATTTGAACTGTGAAACATTTCTAATTCTTCATGGAAAACACTTAAAAATCACAGCTCAGAGGGGAACTCTGTATCTCCAAAGGTTTTCAGGAAACTAAGACCTGTTTTTACATTGACAGCCATGCGTTTTGACAATTGACTAGTTGATTTTAGAACTGCATTTCTCATTCAGTGGAGCATATGAGCTCCCAATTAATCAAAATAATAATAATCAATCCCCTCTGTTCTAGTTTAAAAAACATCAGACATGTATTGTAACTTGATTTTTCCTACTTTTACTTTTGCATCATATTAACTTACATTCTTTAGCATCTGCTTTCATTTTTACAGGGTTTGCGATTTATGTTAGTGCACATTTCATAATTACTTTTGTTTGTTTTTGTTTAGTTTCTGTTTCCGCTTTGTGTTGTGTGCAAAACTGATGTACCAGTTTCATACTGTACATATACCTTTTTTGTTGTACATACACATCTTTATACTGTATACTAGTTCAATCTAATGTTTAACAAAGAAAAGGTAAAAATCTCATCATTTCAGTTGCAGCAGATAGACAGGAAATCATGCTTTTGATAATATGATATGTATTAGTTTTTATTCACTATTATTATTTCATTTTAGAAATCTATCCTTGATAATATGTTAATTTTCACTAAAAGGCTAAAGCTGCTGCAAGAACTTTATTTCGCTATTCATCAGTTAAGAAATATAGCTTCAGTTCTGGTTCAGATTTAACTCGCACCCAAATATTTATATTTTCATTTCAGTTTTGGATTTAGTCGAAGTTAAGTATAAAATACTGAAGTTGAAGTCAGTTTCTCCCTATTTTGGTTTCTTCTTTTCCACCTCTTTACTGTATATCTTTCTCCTTTTTCTTTTCAACACCCCATCTTCCTCTTTAATCTCAAATGGAAGGGATTAATCCCTCTCTGTTTATGTCCTTTTAATTCTCTAAAACTCTTCATGATGTCGATGAAGTGATTTGAATGCTGGTGCAACATGTGAACGAGAGAGGGAGGAGAGAGAGCAGCTGAAAAGGAAAGAGGAGGAAAGGGAGTGAGAGAGGGGGATTAAAAGCGTTGATCAGTGTGAAGAGAAAGACACAATGATGCTGCTACTGCGAAGAGTGAGCTGCTTTCAGTAGAGTTTGGTTGGTTTAGTTTGGTTTTTGTGCTGCTTCGTTTGGTGACATTGCCTGACTTTGGATCAAATAAAGATGGGTGGAGTTGTTGTTTTTTATATCTCAGATGTGACGACTGACAACCAGCATGGACAATCAGAGAGGTTTTCTCACACTTCAGAGCTTGAACCTGAGCTGGACCTCTGAGAAGTCCAAAGAGAGAGGAGAGCAGAGGAAAAAGGGGAAGAAGAGATAAAAACAGACACATAAGATCAGAAAGAAGTGTCTGAGAGAAAAAGGAAGGAAATATTTGTGCAGCTGGAGGAGAACGGCTGGGTGAGATTGCTTGTTGACCAGAGGAGGTTGGGTAATGGGTAACTGCACCAAACCATCTAGGAAAGACAAAATAAAGAGGGTAAGAGCACTTTGTCTTATTTTTGTTACACTGTGTTTTACTGGAGTTTGATGCTTTTGCTTGCACTTGCTAATTGACGCTTTTACTATTTTGCATCTGTGTAAATTTAATTAAGTTCTCTGATTGATCATAAAACATCTCAGCAACTTTGATCATGGAAGTTCATTCTTGTCATTTTGGAAAAGTATATGTAACAAAATAATAATAGTTCAAAAGACCACTTGCAAGCTTTTGGAGCTTTCTTTCTTTCTTTGCAACTTGGCTTAATTGTTTAATTTAATCCCTGAATAATAGTTTTAATAATTGTATATTTTTCTAAATGCAGAAAACAGCAAAAAATATTTGCTGAAATTGCAGCACTGGTTGTTTTAAGCTAACAAATACAAAATGTTTCTGATGGTAGTTTCTAGAAAACTCCCTACACTATTCAAAATGTTCATCAAGGACCCACTGTTTAACTTCTCACTGTAACAATGTTATGTACTGACACAAGTTGTCATTCTTTAGAGCAGACATTTAGCAGAATAATCAGCAGGATGGATACATAAGCACAATGTTGAGATCAAGTTGTTTTTTTCACAGTAAGGATAATAGCTGATGTGAGTTGCCTTGAAATAATAAGCAGTTTATGTAATCCAGGCCTACAGCCATATTCTCTCTAATGTTTGCGTGACTAAAAAACAGCCTAAGCCTTGTTTCTTGGAAGATATGATTATGTTTTATGTGTGAAGAAATCGGTCATGAAGACAGTGTATGACAGTTGGGGAGGTGGAATAACAGCCTGGTCTGCCTCTAAAGGGGGTAATGGATGGACCCCTCAGGGGTAAGGTGAGGGCAGTGGGCCAGCGGGGTCTGCAGCCGGAGGAAGAGGAGGATCAGGACGTGGAGGAAATGCTGTTCAATGATCCCTTCAGCACGCTGGTGAAGAATTGTAACATGCTGCACAACATCGTGGGCCCGGCCTGCATCTTCCTTAAACAGGGCTTTTCACAGATGCTCGTATGTAACAGAACACAAAGTGTGCACTCTGTGCCCCCACACAACCCTGGTGCAACTTTTTCCACTCGTACTCGATTCATTTTCATCCCTGCATCATGGCTGACCCTCCTGCTCTCCACCACACCAGCTGTGTCATCCCATCACTGGTCCGGGTCAGACGATCAAATCTGATGGCACTGCAGGTGCTCAGAGGGGTCGATCATTGAGTTCCATGGAAAATTATTGACTGGCTTTATGGAGCTTACGCTAAACTGTGTGGCACAGGGTGATGTGGAGGTCAAGGTTGAATTTCCAACCATGCAAACTGCTGAATGCTCCAGGTTCACTGCATCATAATTAGCTTGTTCTAATTTGATTAATCACGATTTTTTTGTAATACTGTATGCACCACTAAAGCACAACTTAAACTGAAATGATAAGGCTTGTCTTGTAGAGGGGCCCTGTGTCAACATCTAGTTTGAATACTTTTACTATTTCTTTTGAAATGACACAAACACGGTTTTGCAGTTTCCTAAATTAATTTGTGTTGAATTAAATTAGAACAAAACAACTGGTACACAGTAAATTTGGACAGGTGATACTGGAAAAATGATTTGCTGTTACATTTAGGGGAATTAATTAACACTAAACCAATTGCTGCTATACCAGCCACAGAAGAAAGAAAAGAAAGGCTGCGGGCTTCATCTGAACCCTGAAACAAGAATCTCACATTAAAGGAGCAGTTTAACACCTTGAGCATGATGGGATTTTTCCAATCTTGCAAATCACACCTCTTTTCTGTTTGTATTAATATGAAACAAAATGAATTCCAGTTATTTTGTAAGTGTGTCCCATTGTTAAGTCCCTTATTGTGAAGTTAGAGGACACCAACTCATATTGTAATTGTGCATTTAGTTTGTTGTGTGCTGAGAGCAACCAAAGTAAATAAAAAGATCTCAGAGGATTTGTCCCATATTGCGTTGACTATAAAGCACTAACATCCTCGATACTGAACCACAACTTCCATTGTGTGAGCGTGTGCTTTTGTATAGGCAGGCCTGCGTGCGAGCTTGAGTGCTGTGTATTTATGTGTGTCTGAACAGTGGACATGTGTCCAAGGGTCTCTGTACCAACTAAACCTTCCAAATCTTATAATCTCCAGATGTGTGTTGCCTGGCAATCTCCCACAAATAATCTGGTTCCCCCTTGTGATTTATGGTACATGAATTATCATGTACATTATAATGCAGTATACAATTGAATCCATATAGATTTTGACACTGTTTTTCATTTTGAGATGCACTGGGTTTGTTCATCTAGCTTACTGAACAACACTAAATCACTTCTCTACAAATTATGTTGAAGTATTAAATCCTGACTATAATACATACATGGGCTCAATTTTGAAGCAATGTAAACAGTTTTACATAGTCAACATTTCATACCATCCTCAAAGTTGAGCCACATGAAGCCAAACTCCATTCATCATTTATCTCATTTGTTCTGGTCACTTGATGTTTGTGTTTGTGTATCATTTCTTCCCTGCTCAGTGGTCATCTGGGTGTTACTGCAATGATGTTGCTTTAAATCTGACTGTGTTTATATCTTTGTACTTTGCCAAAGTAGATCTCTAAATATTTTGAGTGTTTGTGAGTTGTGTGTGAGAAAGAGGTTTAGCACTGTATGAAGTGAGAAAGTAATGTGTGTCTCTACTTCCACCAACAGGACAGAGAGCTGAGACCAGAGGAGATTGAAGGTGGGGTGATTTCTCTACAGCAAACCTCAGTGTGTTTACAGCGTATTAATATGACAGCTGACACGAATATGAATGTGTGTTTTCTGTGTGTTTCTATCAGAACTCCGCGAGGCGTTTGTGGAGTTTGACAGGAACAAAAAAGGCTACATCAGTCATAAAGACCTGGGGGAGTGTATGAGGACAATGGGATACATGCCTACAGAGATGGAGCTCATCGAACTGAGCCAGCAGATCTGTGAGTGGAACAGCAGCCTGGAACATCTGAGAGAACAGAACAGAACCCAAAAGACCAGAACAGGAACAGAAATTGGATCAGGAACAGAACAGAATAGGGACATGAACAGGAACAGGAACATGAAAAGAACAGGAACAGAAACAGAATAGAATAAAGTAGAATAGGCAAAGGCTAAGAACAAGACAGATCTCAACAGCTAAACAATGAGAACTGTCTAATTGGCAGCAGAAACTTCTTGAAAGTTATTTAAACTACATGGATGATTTTTCTTACAGTGATTAAAATAGAATAGAATAGCTTGAGTTTACAGCTTATGCAATTGATTAACAATAATTTCTTGTGCTCTTGTACTGTTGTAATTTAATGGAGCTATGTGGACATCAGAGGAAATGATCGTGAGAATTGAAGATTAGATAAGAGAGCAGGGATGGACATGACATTTTCTATATAACTGTGTGTTGTAGGTGGAGGTAAAGTGGACTTTGAGGACTTTGTGGAGCTGATGGGACCCAAGATGCTGGCAGAGACAGCAGACATGATCGGGGTCAAAGAACTACGAGATGCATTCAAAGAGGTCAGGATGTACATATTGTCACTTAAGGCTGGCTGTTGGAGAACAGAGCCATTTTTCACCACAGACATTTTAACACAGATGTAACTAATAACATTATTAATTGCTGCATTGTAATAGTTGCTGAGATGGAGCCATCGATATTGTGAGTAGTGCCTTTCCTGCCATAACAAGTCAAAATTTCTACTGTGAAAAATATTACTTGCCCAAAAGCTCCCAAAAACAATAAATCACATCTTTTGCGCATGTTTAAAGAAGCAAGAGTTCTCTGATGCTGGCAAAGCTATCAGTATTCAGGTTTAGCTAGATTTATTCAGATCAAAACAACATGAAAGTACAAGATGTACAGACTTTTGACAGGGAAGAAAAGTTTATCTTTTTAAATTTTCATTAGTACAACAGAATCTAAAGAGGAAAAATGCAGTTTTTGTTCTTGATAATGTTATTTCAATAAAGCTTTCCTCCTTTTGTTTGTACTGCGCTGTGGTTTCCCCATGTTGTTGCTGGATTATAAACCACTTATGTGTCGGGGCAGGAGCATGAATTTTTTTCTGTTTCCAAATGCCAGAAAAAGTTTGGGAACCATGGAACATCTTGAAGGATTAGAAAATGTCTTACTTTGGTGCCATCTAGTGGAAGTATAAAGAATGACACTGTGGCTGCACTGAAAGCACATTTTCATAAAATGTTCTGGTGTATTCTGTTTGATAGTATAAAAACAAGATGTGATTACATTTAGCTATGATTAAGATGTGATCCTTGTCGTCTATCTCTCTCTCTCTCTGTGTCCAGTTTGACTCTAATGGTGACGGTCAGATCAGTTTAACTGAGCTGCGTGAGGCCATGAAGAAGCTGATGGGAGAACAAGTGACCAACAGAGAGATAAACGAGATCCTCCGAGATGTCGACCTCAACGGAGACGGTCTGGTGGACTTTGAGGGTGAGAAAAATTTGCTTTGCCTTTATGGGATCTCACAGGAGACCACATTCATCCTCATCTTCTTCCCTCTCACTTCCTTTCTCTTGTCTTTTCAGAGTTTGTGCGAATGATGTCTCGCTGACGGTCCAGCTGCCCACAGATGGACACATAGACATTATGCAACTGCTGGATTAGGGAACACACTACATTGTAGTGAACATTCCTTATCTGCTCTTAAGAGCACGTATCTAAAAATGTATTTTTATATTAAATAAAGAAAAAAGAAGAAAAAATGCTTTGAATAGATGAATGGCATCCAGTCTACAACTGACATGACTATCCACATCTGAACACAAAGATAAAGCATTTTAACAGCTGTTTAACATATCAAGAGCTTCATAGACAACATTTATGCCTGTGTTTTTAGATGTATTTTTATATATCAATGTTTGTCCTTCGAGTATAAAATCTTGTTTGTAAAACTGTAAAAACCTTTTTAAATTAAAGATATGTACAAAGAAAGTACAAAATGGGCAAATTATTCTGACCAGGTAAACTTTGTGAAGGATGTGACATACAATCACATCATTAAAGAAGCCACATGAGTCAAATGGCTTGTTGAATCGTGGCTGGGCAAGAGAGAGGTTACGTGGCTTAGATGGGGATTCAACAACACACACTGCCTGTACTGAGGTAAACATAGTGTGTAGGAAAATACTAAGAGGACCAACTGCTCCAAACAGAAGTAGTACAGAAGGCATGCAAAAACATCGTAGTTTCCTAATTCATATATAAATAAAATGTTTTATTTCTTATAATTTATACATTTTTAATGCAATGTTCTTAAAATAAAGTTAATTTATGAATAGCATGAAAGATTCTTACTTGTTTCCTTTACAAATCAGTTCATTTAATTTATTTAATTTCAAATCATTTAATAAAGTATCTCTATGAAGATGGGGTTTGGGCCCCATTTCACTGTAATATGCCACCTGAGTGTCTCACTTTTAATTCAAAATAGAAATGAGGCTGAATATCAGCAGACATTTAGGTCCTGTTGTTATCTTGTTACACAATCCAGCAGGCTCCACACCAACATGTCACTATGTCACATGATCAGCATCACAGCCTGCTCTCTTTTTCTATACACTGCATTTTGTTTTTACAAAGCATTGTATGACTTGGAGGTTTTTTTAGCTGACTATGCAAAGCTTTCCAAACCATTCAGCCATTCACCATTCAGCATGACCATAACAGGAGTGTTTGTAACTAAAACAACCATATTATCACAATTAAAACTATGAACACAGGTATCACACAAATAACATACTGGTTCACAATAATTCCTGAAAAGTTTGAAGTCAAGTGTGATGTAATACTTGGTGTCCAGCTAGCATCCAAAATACTGAGCTTCAGAAAAACATATTTATTATTGATTATTCAAAATTGATAAATTTCACATTTTTATTCATCTTAATATTTTATTTGTATGTTTTGTTCTTTAACATTTTCAAGCAGGTGATTTTCCAGTAATAAGTAACAACAACAACATCTTTGAAATCAAGATTTTCCTTTTTATTGAAAACTTGGCCAGGATTCTGTACAGCAGAGAGGGTGTGCAAAGCACAGGGGCAAGAAGATGGGGGGCAGGGGGCTCTAGGGACTCAGTTTCCCATGGTGCATCATACCCTGAGCCGAGAATCAAGTGTGTAAAACAGCCACAGGTGTCGTGTTCCCTCTTTGGTGTTTCAGAGGACCGTGGAGGGGAATGAAGTGAGGGACTAAAAAAAGGGAGAAAAGGGGGGAAAGCAAAACTCAGCCCATAGGGGAGAAAGAGAAAAGTAGAGACAGAGAGGAATGGAGGGTGGTCCAAGTGGTCCTTCCACTGAAGTGTTGTCTCCAATCAGGGGTAGATCTAAATCCTCACCCTTCCCCTCACTGCGTTAGATCAAAGACCATGTAAAGTACTGAAGTAAGGCCTCAGACATCTCTCCCCCTTTCCCTCTTCCTCCGCCCCTCTCCCTCACTTCCGCTCTTTCTCTTTCTCTCCTTCCCTGAGCCTCACTTGCTGGCCATGGTGTAGCAGCCCTGTTGGTGCCACTGCATGTCACGGATACGCCTCACGGACTGGAACTGAGGATGGCGGGCGCCGTACTCGTTGAAGTGCCTGTAGTCGCCCTTCTCCAGCAGGTACTGGCTGCCACGGTATCCAGGGAACTGGTATCCCACCCAGCTGGAGAAAAAAGAGGAAACAAGTCAGTGTAGGAATGGCCTTATGTCATTTGAGTCCTGTTTTTGAGCTCTAACAGTGACACTCACGTTCCACAGCTGACAATGATGCTGCCCACTCTGTCGGTGAAGCCGTAGGAGAACAGGCTGGGAACGTCATCATCCATGATCTCCATCTTGCGGCCCTTGAACTCTCCAACCTCATACAGACAGATCTTGTGCTTCTCGGGGTCCTGGAAGAGAGAAAACCACTACGTTTAGGGAGGAATCTGAAGCAAAAGGGAAACTTAAGAGTGAAACCAAGCGTGTTTTTTTTTGTTTTTTTTACCATTTTCACAGGCCTGAAGGACAGCAGATAGTCGTTCTTCTGGCAGTTGCTCCAGGAGTCCCAGCGAGGATACTCTCCCTTCTCCAGGATGTACATCTCACCACAGAAGTTCATTTGCTCAAAGCCCACAAAGCTGCAGATGAGACAATATTATAAAGTATCGATGCGGACACGAGTGTTTTGAATGTGAAAATGCACATGTATCTTTTTTGATACTTACGGGCCACACTCAACACGCAGGGAGCGCACGCGGTCCATGCCCATCTCACACACATTCATGCACTCGTTGCTGATCTCGATCATGCGACCTTGGAAGTTCTCCTGGTCGAACACGTACATCTGGAGGGGACAGTTGAGTCATTACAACAGTAAGGGTCTGTGATATGATAATCATATCATGATATCACTATTATCTGTATCTGAAGTCCCATGTGACAGCCACGCACCTTGTAGGACATCATTCCCATCTCAGACTTCTTGCCCTGAGCGGCCTTCCCGTCAGTCTGGGAAGAAGTCTTGGACTTATCTCCACTGGACATGATTACTGGGTGGAAAGAGAGGAAAAAAACACTCGTATGACAAATCGTACCTGTTTTGACTGAAATGAGGGATAGAGGAAAGTTTATAAATGTAAAAGTATACAGAATAATTTGTATATTTAGGTGTAATCTAGGTGTGTGTGCGTATCTTACCTGTATGTGTGTGCAATGCCTACGCCGAGCCTCACTCAGATTGTGTGTGGCTCGGAGTGTGCCTCTCCCTTTTATACGCTGGCGCCCATAGGAGAGGGATTATGGGGAGAGAAATAAACCTGCTGAGGTCAGAGGCACGGGACAAAAGAAACCCCACATCATCAGAGAGGGACGGACAGAGAGGATGGGCGGAGGCAGAGGAGCACTGACAGAAGCTGGCGAACAGACTGAAAACCAGTTACTGATAGAACTAATGAAATACAAGTTGATGCTCCTGACATCAACATTTAGAGGTAAATAATGACCCTAAATCAAAGTAATTTAGTTTTAGATTTCAGATTCTTTATTCTCCTGTCACCATACCAACCCACTTATACACTTAGTTATAGTTATACAGTATAAATCAGTATACTTAGACAGGCTTTATTGCACACAGTGACATGAATGATTTGATTGTGGCTGCGGGAAAGTGTGGTCTGGTTTTCACATAAGGCAGTTAAAGTTAAAAGTAATTTATGTTCTAATTTATTTATTGTAATTTATTTATGAAATGTTCCAGGCTACATGTTTCCAGATAATATCAGTGAGTAACATTCATGTGTGATACATAAATCTGAATGAAATGCTTCCCTAATGTTATGTCTGAGGTTCACCCCCCACATAGAGGCAACAGACCACAGACGTTTGATAGGATAGGATTTGTGTGTTGGACTTTTGTATGTTTGATGTAATTTAGAATTGGATAACTGTTTAAATGGGAATATAACTGCAGGGAAACTTTAATCAGAACTGTTGCATTCACTTTGAAAACCACTGATTTAGCTAAACCACACATCTGTGTGCACACAGGTGTACCTGCACCCTTGAAGGTGCGCGCAAGAGCGTTTTGGTGATAATGAGATGCCACAGTGTGAACAGGACTAAAATGAATAGCTCTCTAACGTTTCAATACATGCACACAGACCCACCCAGTTATCTCCTACTGTGTCCCCCCGCGGAGCCTCTCTGCTCCGCCGTTAATCCCCACATTCTCCACCCCGATCCCGGCCCTTTGTGCCTGGGCACGCGCTGGACTGCTGACCGGGGTCCGAACATACCGGAGCGCCTTTGTTTCTGATCACCAACAGCACTATAGGATCTGCTGAGCCACGCAGCGAATCCGGAAGCGCGCCTCGCTGCGGGCGCTGCCGCTGTGCCAAATGGACGGTGAGCGCGGTCCGAGTCAGAGCCGTGGACGCGCATCTGCAGGCGCGCTCCCCGACCGTCGGTATAAAACTGAAGCGCCAGGTTCTCTCAAAGCTCTACGCGAGGCAGGCGGTAGGCGCGTATCACTCCCAAGCTCTTCCTATAAAGTGCCACTCTAGGTAAGGCTGCATCTCTGCTTTCAACACAGCTCAGGGTCAGACAGACAGGTGCACTCAAGCCGCTTCACACAGACACCGAAAAACAAAAGCACTTTTATAAAACAACTGCACCACACGTTAATTGTTATCCGAATTGAATTTCACATTTCACATTTTAAAAAAGTAAATTGAACTATTTTTGGCCAGACCTCCTCCATATGTTTTAGTCCAGATTTGGATTTGTGGTGTTCCTGTAAGTGGAAACTGAACACCACATCGTGTTTTACACTAAGAAAACATGCCAAATAGTCTATAGAATATACATAGTTGAATCATTGATGCTCTAAGCGAGTCTCTAGAGGACATTTTCCCCCATACCTTCTTGCCTTTTACTTTACCTCCTTCTCCGTGTCCTCATTTGCCACCTTAGGAATAAAGATGTACAGAACTACAAGGTCCCCAATGATGCAGCCGCTGATCAACTCAGGAATGGGCATGGCTCCTTTCTTCAAGGTAAACAAACAAATGATGTGATTCAAAACTATATGCGGTGGATATGAGATGGATTTATATGATCTGTGCATCTCTGCTTGATACTCGAAGGTAAAAGAGGGTGACTTATACCATAACCTATATTTCTTGCTGCCTCTTATTCTCCATCCCCTGCTCCTCCTCCTCATCGTCCCTCGCTCCGTCTCCCCAGGTGACTGTGTTTGAGCAGGAGCATTTCCAGGGCAAGTGCCTGGAGTTCACCTCCGAGTGCTGCAACATTCAGGAGTGTGGACTGGACAACATCCGCTCCATCAGGGTGGAGAGCGGAGCGTAAGTCTCACAAAGTTTTGCTCTGGTAAAAGAAAAAAAGACTAGACAAAAATGAGACCCAGTATACTGACTGTACAAAAATGTGAAATAGTCAGAAACAAGAATCTAAGTTTGATAGCAGAAACAAACATCTTCAGGACACACTGTAAAGTGATGGTAAACACCCCCTCTCTGTGAACAGCTGGGTGGGTTTTGAGCACCATGACTTCCAGGGCCAGCAGTTCATCCTGGAGAGAGGAGAGTACCCCCACTGGGACGCTTACAGTGGTTCCCTCTCCTACCACGTGGAGCGCCTCATGTCTCTGCGCCCCATCTACTGCGCCGTGAGTAACATCCTGTCTCTTAAGTGTTCAGGTGGCAATCACCTCAGGAATCCCCCCCCCCAAAAATCCAACCATTTCTCTCTCCCCCCTACAGTCCCACCAGAGCAGTCGCATGATCATCTTTGAGAGGGAGAACTTCATGGGCCGCAGTGTGGAGATCTGCGACGACTACCCTTCTCTGCAGGCCATGGGCTGGATGATGCCTGAAGTTGGCTCCATGCACGTGCAGTGCGGCGCGTAAGTTATTGTGAATCTGATTGTGTGAACAGCACGAATAAGATGCATTTTATCAGGACACACCTCTACAAATGCTCCTCCATGTTCCAGGTGATTTACACTTGTCTTAGTTAATTAATGTAATCTACACACTAGACAAATAAACCTGTACACTGTTTGTCACTATGACCCCTCATTAGCATGTATTATATGTAATAGACATCCCAGCTGGAGCTCTAAGTATGTACTAAATCCCCACTCAGCCACACTTGTCACAGCAGCTCATGCAGCTCCTAAAATAGTCTCACTAACCCTGGCTGCCTTCTCTGCCCATCCCACAGCTTTGTGTGCTACCAGCACCCAGGCTACAGGGGCCAGCAGTACATCATGGAGTGTGAGAGACACAGTGGAGACTACCAGCACTGGAGGAACTGGGGCTCCCACTGTCAGACCCCCCAGATCCAGTCCATCAGGCGCATCCAGCACTGAAAGGAGGACAAGCTGAGACTGAGACAGCAGCTCCCCTCGACCCCCCTCCCTTTACCCATATCTCTCTTTCTTTCTGTCTCTCTTCAGTCCTTTTCTTCCTCTTAACTTGAGCCGCAACAGCCGCCCCAACAACACTATTGATTTACAGCCGCTGCCAGAGTGTGATAAGAGACAATATCGCACCGTTAAAGCACAGGGAAACACACGCTCCATACACACACACACACGCTGACACTCACACAGTGTCTTTTTATTTGGTCTAGAGGTCCCTACACACTCGAACACAAACACACACCTGCGCTGTACTCTCACCTGAGCTGGGTGACGAGTAGAGCAGTTCCTCAGCGAGCTGAAACCAAACAGATGGGGAGATAAAGCTCCAACATGACCAGGAAAACCTCCCCAGCTGCACTCACCCTCCTCGGTGCAGCTCAGATGTGTTTTGTTGTTGTGTGTAGGAGGTTGATCCACAGGTTGATAACTAATAAACTAATTTTCAATTCACGTATTCTTGTTTTATTATATATGTGTGCCTGTGATTTCATGGTGACTTGTTTAGAAAAACACAAATACATGAATAAAGTGGGCCCCTCTCTTTGCAGTATGAGACACACCTCATGCAGGCGTGCAAAGTTTGTAGTTTTTTCTCTTCAGAGAGAACAGCGGTTGTTGTTGGCTGGAGTTTATGCCAGTTGTGATGGGTTTTAAATGAAAGTTTTCGCAATGGGACAAACGTATCAAAATGTCTATAGAGACTTCTCAAACATATGCATGTTGCAGGTGTGGTTTGATAAGTTTCTATTCATGTTTTGATACCTTGTCCCATAATAAAAGCAGGTCATTGTGGTCATGTCATGTGGTGTAGGATAGGGGAGGAAAATCTGGATGAGTTTCTTGTGTGTGTTGAGAAAAGAAGAAAAGAAAAGAGAAGATCCTGTTTTAAAAGGACCTGACATGAAAAATACATGACAGATATAGGTGCACTTTGCACTATCTTCACCACTCTGACAAAACATAAATAAATAAAACACAAGCAAATTAAGAAACACATTTGCCATTTTGACAATATGCAGCATAAGGAAAGTCCAATACAGCAACACTGAAACTAACAAATACGATGACCTCATCAGTGATGTTCAAAATTTAGATAACTGTATTTTAGTTGACTGTGTGATTCCAATATTACTGGAGATATTGACTTATACATGTTGCGTTAGTATTTTAATAATATTAAGCTATAACTGATCAATAATATCGACCATGCTGCTGTATGGGTTGGGCTTTTGTCATTTTTCTAAGTATTGTACATTTGTGTCTTGAGGTGAGGGAGAAAATGAAATCTACATCCTGATGATGAGCCTCATGTTCGGTGACGTGCATGTGGAGTCACAGAATAAAGCTGGTGCCACACAGGAAGTAGAGAGGAGTCTTTATTGTAGAAGTCTTAGACTCAAAAGTGCCTCGAGGAACACTGTCAAACATAACTTGACTGTAAAAATAGGAAGACAAGAGTTTTCCTGGAACATTTACAAACTGTGGCAGAACAGAGGCTGACATTATCAATCATAATTACAACTAATTCAGTCATAGTCATAGTTACAACTAATAAAACACTCCTGATTCCTTTGACAGTAGATAAACCTTATTTCTTTTGCTGTGAATCTCTTTCTTAACTGTTCAGTTAGTCGGTGTAGTCCCTCATTCGTCCAGGAGTGTTCTATCGTAGAAAAGGTTTCAGTCGTAGTCATCTGGACACTGTTTTCAGAATCAAGACGTTTCGGCTCCCATCCGGAAGTCATTCTCAATTGTGAAAAAATTGGACGGGAACTGGAAATTTAAACTACTCTGAGTTACATAAGCCCTGCCCTCAGGAAGGAATCTGCTTTTGAGTATCTGTTAATAGCTAGTTTCACCTGAAACTGACCTAATAGTTTCAAGATGGCCCAGTAATCAGTAATCAGGCCTATTGTTCTCTGGCTGCATCTACTTCATCACTGCTAAGTGCCTGATTAGCATGTGATAGGCGTGACCAAGGTGATAATACACTCTGATAGACTTTGGGCAGATTAAATCTCAGACCACCATTTCTGTTCAAAGAGGGGTTCTCTTTCTTCACAAAAATGGCTTCCTTGACGCCCCGTTCAAACCAACTCTTCTCTCTACTAAGAATCTTCACCTCGCTGTCTTCAAATGTGTGGTTTAAGAAAAGAAAAGAAAGAAAAGAAAGAAAGAAAAGCTACAAACCACACATTTGAAGACAGCGAGGTGAAGATTTTAGTAGAGAGAAGAGTTGGTTTGAACGGGGCGTCAAGGAAGCCATTTTTGTGAAGAAAGAGAACCCCTCTTTGAACAGAAATGGTGGTCTGAGATTTAATCTGCCCAAAGTCTATCAGAGTGTATTATCACCTTGGTCACGCCTATCACATGCTAATCAGGCACTTAGCAGTGATGAAGTAGATGCAGCCAGAGAACAATAGGCCTGATTACTGATTACTGGGCCATCTTGAAACTATTAGGTCAGTTTCAGGTGAAACTAGCTATTAACAGATACTCAGGCAGATTCCTTCCTGAGGGCAGGGCTTATGTAACTCAGAGTAGTTTAAATTTCCAGTTCCCGTCCAATTTTTTCACAATTGAGAATGACTTCCGGATGGGAGCCGAAACGTCTTGATTCTGAAAACAGTGTCCAGATGACTACGACTGAAACCTTTTCTACGATGTTCAGTTAGTGTTGTTTTCAACACTCGACAGTTAAAACAAACGTTGCTGAATATATCTGCTTAACAATCCTAAATTACTGAACTTAGCAGTAACAACTTGCAGCTCTGCATAAAATCAATGGCTGAATATCTACAAAGTACAAAATGTACAAAATGAACAATCCCGATCACCTGTGACAGTTTGAGTCTGTATACTGATACGGAAACTGAATAGCTGCAGACAAACTACAGTCCTGTTGTTTTGTTGCTGATTAAACTCACCTAACTGTCTTTATGCATGACGCGCGTCTTTCAATCCAAACAAATAGCTAACATGTTGCTCACAGCTCTTTTTCTCCTAAACATTGGTAGAATAGGAAAAAAAAAATCCCTCACGTGATTGTCAGTGTGTTTGCAGCAACACACAACAGAAGATATTCATGATAAAACTACATTTCTCTACCTGCCCTGTAACTCACAGCTAATGAAACTAATTCAGGAATGCTTTCTGGGAAATGTAAGAAATAACACGAACTGAAGAAGACGAGTAGAAAAGTTGGCACTAGACGGGACATCACAGATGCTAATGTAAGAGCATCTCAGTCTGATATTTTCTGTTAACAAGCTCACCTTTACTCTTAGTAATGAAGATCGCTGATGAAGCGCAGTCTATCTTTTCTCCGACAACATCAACATCCTCGTCTCCTTCCTCTTCCTCGCCCTCTGAAGACTCTGTCCAGCTGATGATCACCGGATCAGGGACAGGACTAGAATCTCCAATCACGTCAATGACCTCGTCCTCTTCCCAGCTTCCTGTCGTCCCCAGACTGACCTCTTCAGCTGAATGCGAAGGAGGTGAAACAAAAGAGTTCACTTTAACAAAATGTGACAGAGTTGTTCTGCTTTGGCGGCGGCCTTTTTCTGCCTCTTTGTGGCAGTCATCTTCCACATCTCCATCCACATCGATTATCTCATTACTGCTGCTCTTCTTCTCTTCATCCATCAAACTTTCCTCAGTTTCTCTGAGTTTGATTTCACTCCACACTGGTTTTTGTTCTTCTCTTTGTAAAAAATCTCTAACACTGGTCAGCGAAACAGTTTCCACATCGATTACGTCCTCTATTTCTGTGGTTGCGGGTTCAGAGACAAAGTCTGCAGCTTCGGTGCTTGGTATGCATGTTTCAGAGGTCGGCTGTGCCATTTGCTCAAAGAAAGCTCTCTTGGCCATAGTGGCACCATCACTTGTCTCCTCCTCTGACTCTGCTCCCCTCTTCATTCCCCTCCTTGTAGGTCCCTCTGCCTCTTCCTGTGGCTGGACAGTCAATTCTTCTTCATGTCTCTCTAGTTGTTCATCCACAGGCTGTGGCTGAATTGGTGGGGTTGAACTTTCACCATTAGTTAAACTGAGAAGTTGTCCGTTTTTCTTGGTCCTGCCTCGCCTGCGAGCTCGTTGTCCTGCTGAGGGTGGCTGTTTGTCTGGAAGTGGCTCCACAAGAAAGGGCATACTGTCCTGTAAAATAAATGAACCTTATTAGATTATGCAGACAAATACAAAAACCTAAGACTAAGAGTCTACAGTCATGCTAGCAGCTTTGCAAGGCTGTACTTGTAAGGCCATCATGCTAACATGCTAACAATGACAATGCTAACATGCTGATGTTTAGCAGATGTAATGTTTACCATGTTCACAATCTTTGTTTAGTGTGTTAGCATGCTAATGCTAATTAGCACTAAACACAAAGTACAGCTGAGGCTGATGGGAATGTCATTAGTTTTGCAGGAAGTAAGGTTTTGACCTGATGATGGCGCTACATGAAAAGTTGATAGGATTGACCGCCTAGGAACCATGAATGTCTGTACAAAGTTTTGTGCCAATCCATCTTGTAGATGTTGAGATATTTCTCAGAATAAGTGAACGCTTTGGCCTACTGATGGTGCTAGAGAAAAAGTCAGGGGATCACTAAAGTCATTAGGCTACATCATCTGCGGACCATGAATGTCTGTACAAAATTTCATAGCAGTCCAATAATTGTTGACATATTTAAGTCAACATAACCGACACTGCCATCCCCACAGCCTCGCTGTTAGTGTGGCTAAAAACACTTTCTTTAAAGAACAGATGTTTGGAAGACACTTTCGACTACACAAGGTCTTCCATCGTGTAAAAAAAGGTCAATGCTCACCATATGTGCTTCCCTAAACCTACTCCTGATTGGGTACTTCTTTGTGCTCCAGGAGACTGTCTTGTCAGTCTTGTCAGACAAGCTGCCACGTGGGTATTTCACTGAACTGGTCTTTGTTTTGGCAGGACTCTGAAAAATATATATGCACAGAAAAACCATTTGAGACATTTTCTTTCCCATTCTGTGGCTGTCACAATCCAGTTTCACCTTCATATTAACATCAGTTATCAGAACAGTTTTTTTTGCTGGGCTAATGGTGACAGCCGTCATCATCAAAACCATTAGTGGAGAGATGTTTGAAAAGTTTGTCACCTTGACTTCCAGACTCTGACAGCTGTGTCCCTGCAGTGTAAGTCTGACTGGCAGCAGGCCATTCCTCTCCAGTTTCACCACAGGCATCTGCTGTAGCTGCTTGTCTCCTCGGTCATGAACAATTTTGGTCTTTGCGTCACTCAATGACACTGGCTTCCTCACCCTCACACTCTTTTTCTCCGACGTGATCAGATACTGATTTTGTCGTCTCTTTTTCTGTGGTTTGGTCGGCGCTCTGACTTCCCCCGGTGTTCCCTTAGTATGTTTGGGTGGAACGGCACTGCGAGCAGAAACCTGGCGTGGCCGTGAACGTCTCGACGGTGTTTCAGCTTCATCATTCTGTTGCAGTTCAGTTCTTTGAGAGCTTGTGGTCGGGGTGTTGGTTTTTCTGTATTTATTCAGGACAGTGTAAGGCTGGCTAGCCTCTGTGCAGCTCTGACCACCCATCTCCACCTCTTCCCTGGCAGAGAAGCTGTCAACGTGCTGCTCAAAGGACTGTAGGAAATGCTCCAGCATTTCATTCAGCTCTCTCTCTCCCTTCTGCTGCAGAAGGGGCACCTCACTGTTTGCAGAGCTGGAGCCGCCAGCTCCTCTTGATACAGCAACAACCTGTGTGGGCCCATGGAAACTTGGACCTGCTTCCAGGGTCCCAGTGGTACAGCCTGGTTGTTTGTTATAGGCCAAAGTATTGCCAGAGGAGGCATAGGTATAACGGCTGCTACTGGTTGAAAGAGGAGGCTGAGAATGTGGACCACCGTTGTTGTTGTTTGGTAAAATGTCGAGGCCCATCATCACTTCTTCCAGTAGACGATCAAAGTGTTCTGGCTGTTCCTCATGAGGTGGAGGGGCCGTAGGAGGGAGGGAGGTCGTCTGGAGGAGGGACGATGCTGGAGACACGTGGGAGGCTGTGGGTGACAGCAGGCCCGGGGGTGGAGAAGGCTGGAGGGAGGGGCTGGAGGCAGATAAGTTATGAACATTGTAGAATTGCATGGGAGGAGAAGAAATGGAAACTGATGTTGTTGGTTTGGCCCTTGACCTCTTAGCCCTGCCAACAGGGAGACCATCCTGTAACCGGGGAGAAAATCATATAAATTACAATACAATACAAAGTGCAGATGCACAAGGAATTAAACATGTGTAACTGTGTGTTCTTGTTTTTTTACATTGAGTATACACTAAGTTTATAAGTCAATTCATAAATCAATGAGCAGAGCTGTTATCCTCTTTGAGCAAAACGATTGGTCAGAACTCCACTGGTACAACTCCATTAACCAATCAGAGAACTGGACCCAATATCTTTTCAACCAATGGATCGGGTGCAGAGCCACCAACTTCTCAAAGTGGCCGCTTAATATCTCAGAGTGTCACATTACTACAAGTTAAAACCGCAAATACACAACTACTATGTTGTTTTATCTTGGCTAATACTTCCATTAAGTTCTACTGTATGGGTGTGACAAATCTTTAAACAACTGGAAACTAAATGTAACAAGTGTAACCATTTTTCTATGATAGATGGATACTATATTAGCTGTAATTTTGTAGCAACAACTATAGAGGAGAACATGTGTAGATGTTTCAAGTGATTGGTTTGCCATTTTCAGTTTACATGGTGATTGATTAATTGGACATAGTTTTGTAGCACTGAAATGAATAGTCGATCAGTCGTTTAAATAATTTATTAAACAAAAATGCCAAACAAGTTCCAGCTTCTCAAATGTGAGAAATGTGATAATAAACTGAATATCTTTGGATTTTGGACTGTTGGTCAAACAAAACAAGACATATGAAGACATCAGGTTAGGAAATTGTGATTGTGAGAAATTGTCTTTTTTCACTATAGACCAAATGATTAATTTAGAAAATGAATGATTAATAGATAATGCTAATACTAATTATTGCTTGCAGGCATATACTATTGTATATATTATATTATATGTAATGAATAATTTAGGAAGTCCACATAATGTAAGGTTTGGAGGGCAAAACTGTTCGTATGCAGGCGCACTGGAAGGGCAGTTAACGACATGAGGTCACACATTACAAGACGCAGTCTGTTTGTAGGTTCACATGTTAAATAATAATGTATTATTTTGGTTCAGCTGGATTTCTCTTTCTATATTTATCCTCCCAAAACACAAATAAGTGTCTTAGCCTGGTTAGAAACAAGCGGGAAATTGTAATAAAAAATTGTGATTGCAAAAGTAATGATAGCCCATTAAACCTTTGCATCTTGTTATTCTATAACTAATAAATAAAATACTGTATTTCAAGATGTAAAATGTTGTTTCATTGAGACTGGTGAGTTCATAGATTGGACCTTGTTTTCAGCCCTCCCGTCTCCCTGAGTGTCATGTTTTCATTATGTCACATATAGGTATGTCAGCGTTCTCACCTGGTTAAACTGTTGTGTTGTATTCCTCCGCCCGCGCTGCGTGTTACCTCCTCCTCCCTCACTGTACGGCAGCAGGTCTCCACTCTGGCTGAACTCCCACACTTTGCCGCGCCCTCTTCTCCTATGACTCTTGGCTGGCTTCAGAAGCTCTCTGGTCTTCAGGTGCAACTTCCTGCCTACAGCTCCTCCGCCCTGACCCGGCCTGGACGCCCTCATCCCCCACCTCTGCAGGAACAGCTTCTGCAGCCTGCTCACCCCCACTTCCTGCACATCCACTGTCTGCATTAACCCTCTTCTCCCCCTCCCTCCTGTTCTTGCTCGTGGTCTCCTGGCTCTTTTCTCACCAGTCCCGGCTCTCCTGGCACCTCCCACTCCTGCTCCCTGCCTCCTCCTTGCTTGCCCTCTGCGGGAGCCCTCCTCCTTGTTCGGGTTCAGGAAGTAGCTGATGTATCCTGGGATGTTGCCTTGAAACTGCTCAAACTGATCGTCCTCTCTGGCTGCTCCTTCAGGGCCAGCCCACCAGCCCTGAGGGTCAGCAGCACCTAGGGTCTCTTGGCTGGAAAAAGTAAGGAGGGACGGGGGGGCGGAGGTGCACGGTGGTGCCACAACAGCAACAGATGTGTCCCCAGCTGCTGTGGATTCTTGCCACACGGGAGCAGAGGAAAGTTGGTGTGTTTGATTTTCATCTGGTGGGTAGATGAGGGATATAGGGACGTAGGGAATTTGAGGGGGAAGAAGATGGCGGTCTGTCTGTCCTAAACTCTGGAAAGCAGCCATATCAATGGTCTCAAAGGAGGCTGCTGGGTGAGAAGGGGGAGCTGTGTTTACCTGCAGCTCCTCTGTCTGAGTCCATGTGTCTTTTTCACCATCTGACAGTGTCTCTTTCCACAGAAAGGTGCTCCCATCCCTCACTTCTCTCCTCCACCTGCCCTGTCTCCCCTCATTCTCCTCAGGCATCAGTGGCTCCGTCTGCACTCCTACGTCTGTATGCCGGCCTTCTCCTTCCTCATTTCCGCTTTTACGATCTCTTTTTGTGACCTCCACCAGCCCGTGGATGCCCAGCTTGGCTGCAGCAGAAATTGCCTTTTGCTTCTCCTTCTCCCCCTCCCCTGCCATCTCTCCAGAGTACAGCAGCCTGACCAGGTGGAGCAGGGTGCAAGCGCCGAGAGCCCGAAACTCCAAGAGACGGCTCTGTCCTGCAGGGGGCGGCGGCGTGGAGGACAGAGCGGAGGAGATGTGGGGGCTGATAGCTGAGAGAATACAACTGTGTGCTGGCACCGATACACCTGGAGGACAGAAAAGATGTCAATAATGATAACGGCTTCCACAACTACATGAAGCAAGAATAGGAGATGTTAGGATGTTGTCTATATGCACACATCCTACACAGAGTACTAATTAAAGCTGTTGTTGTGCTTCTGTTTATACCTTCTGTCTTGAGCACAGTGTCACACAACTGGTTGCACTGTTGCTGTCTCTGCAGCTCAGCGAGGAGGAGGGCTGCAAACCCCGGTTTCTGGTAGCACCACATCTCCCCATCCACTTCAGAAGAGGAACGGAGAGGAGGAGATTGAGGGTGAATCAATAAAGGTGATGACAAATTGTATTTGGTGCAAATACGTCTTTCTACACTGCTGAATTCGAGCTGGCCAGAATTGTAAACAACGCTTGACGTCACACATTTATGAATGTGAGATAAATTTAAGTTTTCAAAAGTGTAACAAGAAAAATAATTTTTTTGCAGCTAGAAACAGTTAAAACACAGGTGTTTGTGGCAATGGCCGCACATGCAGCCCATAAAAGTATTTGATCATAGATATTTTATTAACGTTGGCATGAGCAATGCATTTAGTGCTTCATCAGGCTCATGAAAAGGGCTTAAATAAGAGCACAAAATTTCTAACACTAATCTATAACGGTACCCATGTGTGAGGAACAAGCAAACAAACAGTAATCAATACAAACATCATCGGTCCATCTTTATACAATGTGAAAAAAACATTACACTGTGGACTGTGTTGTATTGATGGACAGATCTATTATGACTCAATCGATTCTGTGACTTTGGCAAGAATCCAGGAACACGAGTAGCATCGATACTTAACAGTCTCTCGTCTCTGTTTTACACACAGCAAATTCATTTTCTTCTTTCTGTTAATACCACCACCAACTGTTAAAGAGATTATGTGCTTTATTGAGCAGGGGTGTTGGAGTACTATATACTGTGTACTTAAAGCCCCATAATGAGCTGTTATAGTGAGATGTATTTAACTTATGTTATAAATTGAGGTTTAACTTGTATTATTATTATTTATGTATACTATTGCACATTGCACATACTGTACATATGTTTGGGTGTGTAATTTAGTTTTCCTTTTTATTTCTTCTTTTAGTGCTGCTTTTATATACTTTATTTACTTATATACTTTATATATATATATATATATATATATATATATATGTGTGTGTGTGTGTGTTCTAATTTAAACATCTGAATATTTATACATATAATTGTGCAATCCTGTGTTGTGTAATGACAATAAAGCTGAACCTTGAACCCTATTAATTAAATTAAGTTAATACTGTAGCTATATTTTGATAATGATAGGCTTATGGCTCCAGTTTAATTGACAATACTACATTTTGCACATTCAGTCCAACATTGAGTACTTATTAACATATTAAGAGCTTTGAATGTCATCTTATTTCTAAATCCCAGAACCTTTAGCTCTCGCCAAATTGTATTAAACAGCAGATTTATTTTTCTCTATAATGGGTTTGATGACAAATTCATGCATTTTAAGTTAAGTAGTCCAATGCCTGAACAAAATGTTACCTTACAAATTATTACAATTATTGTGCGTTGAAGTTTCCCTCCCTATGGTTTTTATAACAAACTAATGTAGCCCTATACGTTTTGAACTGGATAAAATCAGCAATAAAAACTGTGTCAGCTGGGCCATACTTAATTAAACTGGGGTCTGCAATCAAAGCGTCGCTGTGATCAGAGCACACCTGCAGATTAGCATCACTGCCGATGACTAGCAGCCAGCTAGCAGGTGCACAACACGACCAGACCGCCCAGAGTAAGGAGGCGTAAACTAGTCATAACAGACCACCTGTTAGTCATGAACATTAAATTAGTGGCTCTAACAAAACTTAGTACAACCTGAGCTGTTTAAACTACTTTCTCCTGGCGGGCTGTAACGTTGTCGCACACAAACGCGAGCAGGTGACAAGACACCGGCGTCACTCACCGTTTGCTGTCTATAAATCCGTCAAAGAAATGAAATCGTTTCGTTTAAAAAACAACAACATATCTTTAAAAGTAAAGTTAACAGACAGTATATTTTGTTTTTCAGTGGGGTTTTTCTGTCTGTTTTTAGTGAGGTCATCCACGGGTCAGCGTGGTCATCAGCGGCATTGGTACATTGTAGTTCGTCGCTTCGCCAGCAGGGGGCAGGAGCGTCACCACGCAGCGGCCACCGTACAGCGACGGACCGCCAAAGATTACAGAAAGAGCATTAAAGACAAGATAACTCACTTTTGCTACTTTTTTTTCGCTTCAAGAGATTAGACTCTAGGTGTAACACCTTTTTGGTGGTCAGTGATTATATCTACATATACCGTGCTGGCTGGTGGCCACAGACAAGTAAGTTGAGAGACCAAAAGTGATTTAAAAAATGTCTAATTTAATTTACACTTAGTTGCCAGTCTATTTGGGAGCACCTAGCTAAAACTAATTAAGTTAGCGGTGGTGGAAGAAGTACTCAGAGCCTTTACATATGTAAAAGTATCAATACCACACTCCACTACAAGTAAAACCCTGCATTTAAAACCTTACATAAGTAAAAGTATGTATGTATTATCAGCTAAATGTATTTAAAGTATCAAAAGTAAAAATACTCATGCAGTAAAATGGTCCCTTTCAGTGTTTTATTATATGATGTTTCTGGATAATATTACTGCTGCATTAATGTGTATGTTGCATTTTACTACTAGTTGTTTAAGCTTGAGCAAATTTTAACTACTTTATATACAGTTGGGTAGTTTAATCTACAGCAATGCATCATATTCTGTAAGATCATCATATGATTGTAGCGTTGCTGTCCTGCGAGAACCACGCATCTTTAAAAAGTCAACTTTTCATGATGCATTTTCCAGCTGATCCAACCAGGTTAATTCTTCATTTTATCAGAAAGATTAAAATTCAAAATCACCAAATTTGGAGATACATGGTTTTCACTGGACAGGAAGGTATGAAAAATTGTAATCTGAAAAGTAACTAAAGCGGTCAGACAAATGTGGTGGAGTAGAAGTATAAAGTTGCATAAATTGCAAAAACTCAAGTAAAGTACAAGTACCTCAAATTTGTACTTAAGTACAGTACTTTTGTAAATGTACTTAGTTACATTCCCTGCAATAAATTCTACTTGAATATTATATTATAATGTTTGGTTTTAGGCTTTAGTTTGTATTGCAATTGACTTGTAGCCTACTGCGTTATACTTTGAGGTTTTTCTTCAAAATATTAGAAAATACCTCTAAATATAACACAGTACAATTTAACAGCACCACAAACTACAACCTTCAAAGTAACCATACAGTTAAACTATCGCCTCTTTAAAGAGATTAAATGCAGTTTAAACTGAGCATTATAACCTTAAAGAAGGTAGGGTTAATGGTAGGGCTACACTGCGTAAATCTAGCTGGGTGGACTTAAACTGAGACTATGTAACTTTTGAGGGAAGAAATAACACATTCTTCTCTTTAAAAATGAAAGGTTTAATTCAAAAGCAATAAAACTCACACTTGCTTAGTTCAGTACACTCAGAGGTTTTGCTGCTACAGCCATACTTGGTCTGGTATGACCACTCACTTATGGTGGCTGTTAGCTAATGTTAGCAAAGTTTAGGTACACACTTCTGTGTAACTGGGACTACTTTGGTGACTTCTCTAATTGTGCTACTGTTACACTACATTTTAATCAGTGAAACACTATAATGGCACATTACTGTGGCTGAAGACACTCCATACTGAGACTCAATAAAAACATAGTCCCGTGTTAATTGTTACCACCCAACTCTGCCACAGTCTGGTTAAGATCTTATTTGGGCTGAACAATTTTAATGACCAACCTTGGATACCCTGCCCCTGCGTGATATGAATAAACACATTAACAAGGTGTTATTTTTATCTACCTATATGTTGTCTTGTACAGAGCTACCAGTCTGCCTGTCAACCCCTGCCTCCCTGACTGAGCACGAGATATATTTATATGGATATCAATAACCCAGGCTAACCCACAATAATCCAGGCATTTTTACAGTTTCACGATGTATTATGCGCTTCTCTACTTGTGAGAGTTGACAAATGGTGTCTACAGTATAGTACGTCTAAATAATAGTTGTATAAAGATGGTTCACTAGATGATTACTTAGTGAGAGGATGGAAAAAACAAAGCTGCTGCCGCTAAGATCTGCTCTTTTCAGTGTGGTGCTCGTGGAAAGTTAAAGGATAAGTTCACATTTTCTTCAAGTCTACCTTTATACAATGTTCACGTGCACATACGTACACTCAAGGGGCTATTGGTCACTTTAGTTGTGTTCATACAGGCTGCAAAGAGATCCCTCCCTAAAGCCATTTCATTGGAGGTGATGGGGGACAAAATACAGAGTCCTTGCTCTGTGCAAAATGACCTCTAAAGTTCAGCTGAAGCTAATATGAGGTTTCAGCGGTCTGAGTTCAAACTCCCTCTCTGTGCTACCACAGCCAGTGTTTGCTTGCTGATTTGTGGTGGAGCAATGGTAACACAAAAGCGGGAACACTGTACTAAAAAGACTTTGGAAGATTCCCACTTGATTTGTCTGAGACTGCTGAAACCTCATATTAGCTTCAGGAAAAGAGCTCAAGCGTTAACATTTACTGTCACAGACAGAAATACAGGCCAAACATATGATATCTTTGGTGCTTTGCTGTACATATCAGGCAGCCACATTTTTCTATTTAAGACATTATTCATAACATTGATCCTGATGTTTTTTCACAACTTTAAGGGCCATTTAAACACCTACGATGTAAATGTATCCTAAAACCTGTCCCAAAAAGTCACAACAGAGACGAGCTAAATTAATGAATTGCAGCACTGTTGAATTGAAAAGGTTGTTACATCACCATGGCCCAGTCTCACATGTTTCAAAAGACTGGACTACACTGACTGATTGAAGTTTGTTGTCCTTGATCTGAGAAGCACCTGGTTCAGCTGCACACTGCTGGAAGATGTTCAAAGAACAGCCAGACTTACATGTTATTTTTCCAATCCTTAACATATCTAGTCCTGGGGTCTGGTAAAAGGACAGGTAAGGGACTTACAACAACCCAAATTAAACTCGTATACATAGTCAAACTATCAGTCTGTGCCCTTTTAATAGCACTGAAGGCTGGTGTAGACTAATCCCTGGGGAGTCCTTGTTCCTCCAGCTTCTGTAATCAAACAGTTCACATCGTCTCATTGTCCCTGTGCAGTTCAAGGAGGACTTGCTTTAAGGACGAGGTGGGGACCGGACTGAACACCTCGGTAGGTGTAGGAGAGTCCTGTCGGTCTGGAGCGGGCCGGGGCCAGCGCTCGTAGAACTTGACGAAGAAGAGCGGGTCTGTGAAGGGCCCCCCGAAGATGATGGCCTGCATCAAGTAGACGAGGGCCACGACCATGAAGCTGATGAGGAAGAAGGGGATGAAGGGCCTCAGGTGGTGCCAGGCCACACCGAGCCCGTAGCCCAGGCCGCCGAGCCCGCTCTGCTTCCTCGTGTGGGAGGTGTGGCGGCAGGAGTCCGGGACCGGGGTGCGATCGGGGGACTCGTCATCTGAGTTTGAAGAGGACGGACTAGGGACACCGAGTGAACCCATGAGTTACAAGACGAGACCGGGAAGTTCCTTTGCTCTGAAACGGATCTGTCTGTGGTCACTTTCCTCCACAAATCAGCTCCAGGGATCATAAGGAAGGAAGGGCACACTTAATCTCCCAGTGGTGTGGTTCCCCTACCCCATCATGCATGGTGACACACCGGGCGGTGTCCCTAATGTGGACTCGCTGCGATGAATCCGCTGCGGAACAATCATTCCTCTCTGGTCATGCGCTATGTTCCTTCGGTCTTATCCTCCCCAGATCTCGTGTGCTGGAGTTACATGTTGCTGCTTCTATTTGAGCTGGGGAGAGCGATAGACAGGAAATTAAGAACAGCGGGGGAGCCTTAAATAGATATGACAAAATGACAGGACACAGGGAAGGAGGGAGGGAGAATCTGCTGCGTTTGGTGGTCTCAAGTTTAAGGAAGGGTGTGTGTGTGTACCAGCTGCACAGGTTACAAACATTACACACACTCAATGACTAACACAGACATGCACGCGCATTTGTCACTCACATAAACGCTTGTAGCAGCTAGAGGACAAGATCAGTTCCTCTGCAGTTTATTACAGCTCTAATAAAACTAAACTAAATAAAACTACACCTGTGGCTGCCAAAGAGTTCTTATATTGTAGCAGGTGCAGCTATAGGAATTTTATTAACCTGCATAAACTTTACACATCACGTGTTACCAGAGCTGTAGCAAAGGTTTTTGAGGCCATGAGCCCCCCCCCCCAAACCTTAAAAGGTTCACGTTTTTTCAAGTCTGTCTTTAAACAGTACCCACATCTACATTTCAGGGAATATTTGTCCCTGTATTTGTTTTTCCTACAAGCCGTCTGGGATAAAATCCACAGTCCTCGTTGTGTGTAAAAATACATTTTAAAATTCAGTTGAAGCTGTAATGAGGCTTCGACTGAGTTAGACAAATCAAATGGGTATCTTCCAAATTCCCTTTTTGTGTCCCTGTGCCGCAGCTCAGCAAGGAAGCATCGTCTGAGGAAACAAAAAAGGGTGAATTTTGTACTAAAAAGACAATGTATAAGTATAGTTTCTGAGTACCAACCAAAATGTGACCATTGCATTGAGTATTTAAAAGTGTTGAGTAACGATAGTTGGTATTGAATGCTTGGTCAGATTCTTGGTTTGTTTACTAATTCTTTGATCAGATATTTCATGATTTAACTCAGAAAACTTTTCTAAAACAAAACAAACAAAAAACAAAACAGGGTCAAATCATGTTTTTATCCCTCAAAGTAGGATACCTGAAGAGCAACAATACTGATACCCATCCCTAATTCGTCTCTTATTTATTCAACGGATCCATTTCTTATTCAAGACAGATTTGGAAAACAATCAGCAATGTTCCTTGAAAACAAGACTCATCATCACTTGTGAAAGTGAAATCTTCAGAGAAATGTGTGTACACAGATGTGAAACTTTGTACGGGTCACAAGCTGACAGATATCAAACTTTCACACTCTGACATGCACTTAAAGCCCTCGTGATCCAGCAGCTGCTTCTCAATCTGTGTGGGATGAATTTCAGATGTGTCGCATACTGGAAACACCGAGAAACTTTCACGTCCTCGTACAACCCTCGTGTGTTTCTTCGACATGTCTGGAGGCTCTCGCTCTCTCACACACTCACACACACACACACACACAACAGCTATTCCGTGTCAGCGTGTGTAACCAGAGACAACAGCAAAGCTGAGATGTCAACGCTTAACAGTCTTTAACTGAGGCGGTACACGTCGTGTTTATGCAGGCATGAACACAACACCTGAGCACAGTTTGAGGTCTTAAGTTGGGAGATGAATGAGTTTGTAGTGAGTTTAAAAAAAAAAAAGTCTGGTGACACAAATGACTTCACGGATAACAAGGCTTGATAATTTAGAGCATCCAAAAAAAACTAACAAAAACAAAACAAGCCTAATCAAGCACACCGATGTTAGAGCGAATATCTGACAGTGTCAAATTTGTGCGTTTGCCATTTGCCTTACCAAGAGCGAGGGGATGAAATTACCCAGACGGATGGACTGCCTCTCTTTAATTAGACGGGTTTATCTACATGATACAGCAGTCCTTCCTCACCTCTCCATATCAATCACACCTCGCCAAATCTTGTCTAAGAAAAGATCTTTATTTATAAAAACAGTATTACCAGTTACATACTTCACTGAAAAAAGCAACTTCTCAGAGCCAAGGCAGGTATGAATGGTACATCATAATTTTACATGGATAGGCAACATTACAAATATACTGTGTGAGGAGAGTAAAAAAACAAACAAAACAAAGATGATTGGTCTCTTTTGCCTTAAAAACAACTAGGCGGTAAAACTGGGACTAAAAAGTTGAACAAATTGCATAATGCTCTCCCCCACCGCTCCCACACATTCAAACCCCAAATAAAATACAAACCAGACACAAAGTGAAAAAAGGTAAAAACAAAATTGATCATATACACTAAATGTGCTTTTTGTCTGCCTCCCAAATTAAACGTCAGTATCTCTCCTCAATTTGTCTAAAACTCGAGTCTCCTCTGAGTGAAGAAGCCTCCCATATTAAGTTTTTTTTTTAAATAAAACGAATGCCAATATGAACGACTATATTGCAAAAAAAGTAAGTAGTGATATTTTTTTTCAGATTTAAAGAGGAAATAATTATTTCAAAGACACCCTCCTGGACTTTCTAAATGAAGAATAAGCCGCAGAGCAGATTGTGTCTATAGTGTGAATCTGTTACAGTAGAGCCAGGAATGATTTCTGAAGCAGGATGTCAACATGTTTTAGTGGTTTAGTAGTGTATGTTCCCAGCTTCACATTTCAGTACCACGTTTGATGTGTTGTACTGGTCTGGTCGGCTAAACCCAGACAGAAAAGAAAAACAAAACAAAACAAAAACAGCTGGAAATTAAAAGGTATCAAACACAAAAAGGAGGCAGTTGGTACATAAAAACTAACAATAAAAAAAGATGCTTAGTCACAGGAGTAGGAGCACAAGATAAAAACAGACAACATAAACGAATGAAATAATCAATGTGGTCTTATGGGTCTGGTCTGTGCACGCACACACAAAAACACACTCACTCCAAGGTCCATATTCATTTTCCACACACACGGCCACAGGTTCACTGTATGACAAATATACACACATCTGCCCTTTCTTGTCTACACCTGTGCTCATCCCAACAAAGAGAAAATAACTCTAGACAGGAAAATAACTCCTATATAAACAACATTCTCAATCTACAGGGCCGTCTGTCATAACGATCCCAGTAAAGGGACGATTTAAATTAATGAGCCAAAACTAATGCAGTCATCCCACTTTCTTTTTATATACAGTATATACCCTACATAGAAGTCTACGTACAAATTCGTCATTAGGATGCAGGTGTTGGCAGCAACATGTCGATGACAGAATTGACCAAAATGTTGACAATAGCAAGAAAAAAATAAAAACAAGTAGGATGACAACACCAGAATTAAATGATTGTCAACAAAGGTGATTGCCTTTACAGAAGAATTATAATTTAAAAAAAAAACTGAACATATTTATGTTGCTACAATTGAATGAATTCATAAAAAGTAGGTGTGTATGTATCTGTACGTGTGTGTGTTGCATGAAACGTTTCGCCTGCAACACAGCCACTTTCTTTGGATGCCAACCCTCATCTTCTAATCCCATCTGTGTGGTGATAGAGAGAGAAAGAGAGGAGAGGAGAGGAGGGGAGGGGAGGGGGGAGACGAGAGGGAGAGAGTCTGTGCATCTGGATCTTCTCTCCTCAGTAGCAGTGGTAGGGCAGGGACGGCGCAGTCTGGGTGATGCACACTATCAGTTTTTCTGGAGGAACAGAACAAAAGACGTCGATTAAAACAGAGTCCAAATACAGGAACAAAGAATAAAAATGTGGGTAATTTACACAATAAACATGGAGCCGACACAAAGACTAAGACTTTAAGTATGGCACACTGCACAGTAGTGCTGTCACAATAACCAGATGTTCAATAATACCAATATAACATTAAATTGAATATAGTTTGAATTCAGTGTTAAATTTTATTTTAACCTTTGAACAAATAGTTAAACATAATCATATTAGTTTTCCCTGTAACACAGTAGTAAATCACACTATGTTTGATAGTCAGTAACTACAGTTACAGGTAAGACTACTATCATTCTCTTGCCTGATGAAAACTGTCCTGCACATGACCATTTCAACACAATTATTCTGTGATCCACTGAATTAAAATTTGTGTCAATATCTGTCAAAAAAGATCTTGTCCCTTCCTGCATCAATAAGTGTATGCAGGATTAGAAAAGGTAAGTCCAAAATAGAGGACAACCTACAAAAAAAAAGAGAATGCACTGATAATAAATAGACACTAATTTGAATTTATGCTATTTTAAACTAAAAACATCGATGTAAGAAGCAAGTTATGTTCAGGTCAGAATCACCTATCGGCTGGCAGCAAACATGCCCACAACAACCTTGTGGCAAAAAGAATTAAATTAGGGATTAATGTAAAGAATGGCTCAACCATTGCTCAACTTAGCAACATATTTTTTTAAACTGTGTGTGCAGCAGTAATGCAGGGAGACTTGTTGAAGTCTGCCTACTGGAGGAAATTCTGATAACTTAAAAGATTGAGACAAAACAACAAGAATTTTAGAGAAGTAATCAATAATAGATTATGTCAGAGTAACTTGCTTATAAATACAAGTATTTGTGTTCATTACTTTCCCAAAATTATTCTTCTTTCATGTTTATTTTCTTGTTTAATCTTAATTCTCAAACTGATAAGACGTTACTCAAGAGCAGGCAATAAACTGCAAGTTCCCAAACACAAAAACAAAAAAGCATTAAATCGGTATCTATTCTTTTGTAAGAACCTGCAGAACCACAAGAGTGCACTGAAATACAGGCAACAACAGATTGAGCTGCAGCTGAGTACTTGGATCATGGACAATATTACACAGCATGGCAAAAGTATCAAACACTACATTACATTCCTAAAGTGAGTGTAAGTCCTTTCTGGCAGTTGCTGCTCCAAGATACACAAAACTATTTTGAGGAGGATGAAGATCACACCGAACGACAAAACCCCTTTTGCAAAAGTTACACAGCTTACTGTAACTTTAAGGAAAGTTTGGTAACACAAGTAACTTGGTAGAAAATGTTAAGGAATTGACTGTGACACTGCACTGCTTTTATTCTTTGATGCTGTGTTGTAGTAGTTATGATACTTTTTAATGCAAAAATTAGCATTGGTATCGTGACAACACTTCTGCACAAACAACAGTTATTATTCTGAGGATTTATATCTTAATTATCAGCATTGGGTTCATCTCTACACTGATAGACAGGTGGACCACAGTGCACACATCACATCAGGGCATCATATAGTTAATTTTCAATACACCATCATAGACAGAGACCAGGTTTCACTAAGGGTTTGAAGTTATAAAAGACAAAAAAGGAGTTCATAGAGTCCATGCAGGACGAGAGGTCAGTTGGACATACCATGCTTGTTACATGCAGAGGGGGGTAGAGGGGAGGGGGGAGGGCTAACCATCGTAGGAGTCCAACAGGGGCAAGGAGCCCTTTCTGCCCCCATACACCCCTCGCTGAGAGACAACCAGAGAAAGAGAGAGAGAGAAGAGGGAGTGAGTGTGAGAAAAGCAAAATGTCAGTAATTTTAAAATTAAAAAGGTTAAATTTTAAAGGTTAAAATCAGGAAATATACATAGTGGTGCAGGGGATGAAGGGTTAGTGTAGTTAAGTGAGTGATCCAACATGTGAATGTGCGTGAGAATGATTTTAAGTACCGGTAAAGTGTCTGTGGTTTCATCCAGAGTGTGTCTCCTCTCCCTCTGGTCCAGTGTAGCGTAGGCCTCTGAGAAAAAAAACAAAAAGACGACAAGAATGACAAAAAAAAATTAATAAATCATACTACATCGCATCTTGAAACACATTTTCTATAAATTTGTTTTGATAAAAAACAGTGATGATAAATCTACTAACCAGGGCCGAGGTCATTTAGTGGAATCATGTCCCTCTTTTCCCCTGAGAGCAAAACAGAGTCACAAGTTAAACAAACGCAACACATCAGCTTCATATATACACAAGTCTAAATGACCAACTAACAGTTACTGATAGAAAACAGAGTAAGCTTCACGAAATATTTTAATATGTACTAAAACTAGTCTTGCCTGTATAACCTTTTGAGTAACCTTTATAAACTAAATGAACTCCCCCCCCCAATTGTAGGGTTTAAACACTGTCAAACTGTTTTTAACCATACATTATTTCTTGCACACTGACCTCTGTCTAGCAGTGGCGTGGTGCTATCCTCATAGGTGCCGTTGGCTCGGGTGCCTGGGCCGTTGGTGGTGCTGGTGTTGGGGTTGAGGTTGATCATGAAGTCCGTCTTCTTCCAGCCGTCTTTCTCAAGAGGCCGGCGCAGCTCTTTGTGAGCCCAGACGAGCTGCAGCACCTGGCCGGCCCCCCGTACCTCACGATCTGAGCGCTTGCTGTAGGATACACAGAGATACGTTCATTTACCAAAGTGTTTTTGCTTTATATCAAGGCACAGTTGTCCTTAACAGCCAGTCCGGGCTGCTATTTAACTTCAGAAATGCGCAATCAAAAAAATTATTTTATTCAAATCAAGCTTGTTTCTGAGTGACTAGAATCTACCCATTCAACAAGTTGGATAGTAATAAAAATAAAAAATAAATAAAAAGACAGTACCTGTTCACATTTAGCTTTGAATTTCCAGAAAACACAATGAAAGCATTATTTTTTCTTTATTCTTAGCTCACTTTACAGAACACACTTACCCGTCCTTGTTGATAAGCACCAGCCTCTCAATGCCCTGCGAGGCTCGGAGGGTCTTTGCTGCCTCCAGACGGTTGCCTAGCACCTCAGCGAGCGTGCTTAGTACAGACACCACTGTCTCCTCTGATAGAGCGCGCCCAGACTGACTCTGACCTCCAGGCAGGTTGGCCACAAGATGAGGCACCGCATGCAAACCTGCAGGAGAAACACAGTGAGGTAAGAAAATCTATCTGGAGTGATACAAATGCAAACATCAAAAATCCAGTCTAGTCCAAAACCTCCGGCAAAAGAGAACCGTATGTTATATTCTCAAAGAATACCTGAGTATTTTGTAGCTCATTTGGATACACAATCCAACATCCTTACCGAGAAGTTCACGGTTACGGTTGTCAATGGCGAGGTTCCTCAAGGCTCCGGACATTGCCCGAACCACACGGTCATTGCCATGAGACAGTAGCTCTGCCATCATGGGAAGACCCTTCTCCAGACGCACAGTGGCCCTGATATACCGACCATACTGAACAACAAGCAGAAAGAGAGGGAGAAGTGAATATCATTTTACATTGCCAGCAGTTTCATTCCAGTAACTTCATAACACAGACAGTATCATGGACTTGATCACAACTGACTAATCAGAGATTAAATTTACTTTAAAAAACAGACCCAAAATGCTCATTCAGATTTGGTTTAAGACTTCACCTGAAAACATTACTAATACCCCCGCCCTCTCAACAGCAGAGTTTCAGTTTGTTAAGAAATGGTACTAACAGTCCATCGGCCGGCACACAGGTTCTGGATGGCGCCGGCAGCAGCCTCCAGCACCGAGGGGTTCTTGCTCTCTCTGAGCAGCGATGTGTAAACACGAACCACCTCTGGTTGGAACAACAGCTCGTAACCTGAAGTCGACACAAAGAGAGGGGTGTTAGAAGGAATTTTTGGTATAGGCTTTATCTGTGACTACCAGCTAGACCGGGTATTTTGAACATTTTCAAACTAAGCCTGAACTGTTCATCTGTGTGACTGAACGGACGCATTAGTCTATTAGTAACCATTTTGTGGTCTCATTAAAGACTATTCTAAAGCATAAAAACATTAAAAACATACTAATTACTGTATGTCCACTAGTTTGGAACTTAGATCATATTGTGTGAAATGCAGGGACATGAGGGGATTTGTACTTCAGCATATAAGCATGCTACCCTAAAGACTGATCAATTATAAATTATCTGAAGGGAAAAGAGACATGCATACCTTTGGCAGGTGTTGTCCTCTTTGGAATGTCAACCTGATCTCCATTCCCATCATCTCCATCCTTCTTTCCTGCAGCAAGAAATAAAAAACAAACAAAGAGAACATGAAGAAATGACACAGATTATGTGAAGTTGGTTGAGATGAGCAGTCGGTTATCCTCAGTCCATAGTCATGTGAAATGCGACCATGCAACTAGTGGAACAAGCACTGTGAACATGCAATGTTTGCGTGACATCAGGTGATCATGCTCATGAACTGGATGTGAATTCAACATTAGACATTCTTATTTCTCTAGTGAAGTATTATTCTGTATTAGAAAAATGAACAATGACAGAGTGGTCAATAGCTTCAAAAAGTTCACCAAGAGGAGAATCTTACCTTTGGAAAACCACTCATCTAAACACAGCAGAGAGAAAGGAGGAAGTGACGTAGGGTGGGAAGAAAGATGGGAGAAAGGTAAGAGGAAGGAGGAGGGAGCGAGAGAGGAGAGGAAAAGGAGGGAAACAGTGGTACAGTGTGAAAAACAGCGACAGGTGCTCTGCCACCAACAAGCTCAAACCCACCAGCAGCTACTCATCTTTTAACAGCCAATCTCGTAGACACAGTGTAAATCTAAGATGCTACAGCTGACACTTACCTTTGCCCTTTCGAGAGCCAAAGCAGCCGCCTTTGTTAGCAGGGGCCGGCCCCTGGTTGAGAGGCGTGGTCTCTGCGTAGCGCTCGCTGCCCGGGACTTCACGGTGAACATGATAGGACAGATTCCTCAGGAGGCAGACGCAGTTCTCCACCAACTGCAGGAAGGGAAGGGGACGACATGATCAAAAGATGAAGACAGAAATAGAAAGGTGCTTTGTTTCTTTGTTTTTTTTTTTAGATTAGATTTTTTTTTTTTTTTTTTTTTTTTTTTTTTTTTTTTTTTAAATGGAGCCAAAGATAACATCTGTCATCTGACTTGAATGAACAGGTACCTTATTATCCACATCTTTGCGGTTGATCTGTGATTGGACAATGTACATGAGTGAATCCACCAATCCTGTACATTCTCTCAGCTTTCGCCTGGCCTCGCTGCGTTCTGAACTCACATTCCTGTTGGAGAGAGGGAGAAGTTAAACACATAATTGCATGTTTTCTTCTCAAAATAAGTCTCTCTCTTTCCTCCTTGGACTTTCTCTGGTTTCCATCCATTGATCTGTTGCGTACCTAAGGCAGCCAGCAGTGTTGGTCAAGGCGGTCTCCCACTCCAGATGTCGTGGTTTGCAGCTCTCCTCTCCTCCGTTGTTCCCTTGCTCCCAGCCAGAGTGAGGAACGACCACCTCGTCAGCTAAGGCGTGCAGGGCGTGGTCCACAATCTCCATCTTGACTGAGTCGTGGGAAGAGAGGTTCCACAAAGTGCCTGGGACGATATAATAAATACTGTTACTATCAAAAGGACAGTTATAAAATAATATAATTATAACCAATGAATGAATAATGCTACAGCTCTCAAAAATTCAGACTTGATCTTTGATTTGTCCCTCATTCATCTCTTTTGTATAAATCGGCTTGTTCTTAGTATTTTAGTATATTATTTGTCATATTTACTATAATTAAATCTGCATGTCACAACTTTCCCTGAAGTCTGTAATGTAGCAGACAAACAAGCGTTTTTATTCTGTGTCATATTTCAATGGTGTGCATAATACCAGACTACCTGCATTATATGCCATTAATAGTTTGTTTTATTCATTTCCTTATCTTTTGTCTCATCTATGCTGGATTGAATTTGTGCTTTTTAGTTTTCTCCTTTATTGTTCTGTGAATATTTGGACAAGCTTGTTATGACAAAACCAATTCTGTATGTCTGTGTGTGTTTGAATGCTAAAGTAATAAGTGAGAACAAATGAGCAACAACTTGTAGCAAAGTACATATTTTTTTAAAAAACCCCAACACAAATGATCCATACAAGCATCATATGATGTGGATACCTGTGATGGTGTCAGTGAGGTCCTGGTCGCGGGCTTTTCTCAGTAACCTGACCAGAGCGGGCACTCCGTCGCAGTTTTTGATGGCGATCTTGTTGTCTTGGTCTCGCCCATATGAAATGTTCTTTAGTGCTCCACAGGCCGAGTGGTGCACCTCCTTGCTGGGGTGGTCCAGCATTGACACCAAGGACGGAATGCCCTTCAGGCGACGCACATCTGACTTAACCTAGACACACACACACACACACACAAAAATGATCACATCAGGGATTTACCAAATAACCACAATACAAAAAGATAAGTATGTTAAATACTGTTATTCTGCATTTTAATGTGACCATTGTATCACCTTATCATTTTTGAAAGTGAGATGCTGGAGGAACGCGGCAGCGTTGGTCTTGACAGGGTCCAGACGGTAGTTCAACATGGCTATGACCTCCGGCAGCTCCGGCTGTCTCCATGAAGCGGGAGGACCCTTCCTCAGTGTGCTGTCCAGTGAAGCCATGCTCCCCCTCTCCATCGTCATGGGAACGCCCCAGGTATAAGGGTCAACTCCTCCCATGTCACCATCCAAAGTATCCTCACAGCTCCTGCATGTGGCAGGAGGAGATAAATAGAGAAACATCTATTAGGTGTGTCGCAAGAAAGAGATTCAATGTTTCATATTAGCTTCGCAGGGAACATCGGTCAGGTATGTTGCACACATACATGGTCTAACTGAAAAAACAACTGTAATATGACACCACAGCAATGCCTTTGTGTTTTACCTGAGTCTTCGTCTGTCCATACCCCCGGGGCCGGGCCCTAGGCGTGGCATAGTACCGTAGCCTCCAGGGTGTATGGGTGGAGGCCCCATGCCATAGTCATCATATCCCACACTGCGCTGGTCATCCTCCAGACCATAGTGGCCGTGGCCATACCGCATCTCCATTGCTGAGCCCAGGGCCCTCATTCCCCGGCTCACCTGGGGCTGTGCTGCATATGGGTCAAGCTGCTGACGGCTTGGGGCCCGGTAGCCAGAGTCCAGGGTCCTGTAGCCATCAACTGGCCTGGGGAATGACAGAAATGAATAGAAGTTGTTAAAAGTGAGATCCCACCATGAGTGATCCCCCTATCAAATGGTAATGGATTTCTAATTGAAGTCAACCTGAATGTTTCAACACTTTTCTGGCTTCACAATCCTGATTCTGAACAGGGTTAACAGCAGGACTGACACTTCTTGACTTTGGTGTGAATGGGGGAAACATGAGTGTCTACAGTAACCATATGTTATTGAAGCGACGATCAGGGATTTAACTGTGACAGCTAAACTTCTGGTTTAAAATCGTTCAAACATGGATAGAGCATGTATTCATTAACCTTGTAAAGCAGTTTGTGTTTAACAGACGTACAAATGTGAAACATTAATAAAAGCAGAATAGGGAATTATACTTTTGTGTCACTCATTAGGATGAACTGTCCTTTAAGACAACATATTTCAGAATGTATGAGCAGCAATCCCAATAAAATGTGCCACTCAAGAAAACATTCACAGCACTCCTCTATGCAGGGGTCTTGTACCTGTAGCGGTCATCCATGTGTGAGCCCCTGCTCAGGCTAGTGTATGCCTCTGATGGTGGGCCTCCCCGGTAGTCATCGTAACCCCCTACAGGGATATAGTGGTAGTTTCTGGGCACTGTGGCTGTGGGGTAGTCTCCTGCTCCAGCCTGCCTGTAAGGACGGTCCAGTGTGGCGCTGTAGCCGCCCATCCCGGACACAGACAAGCCCCCGTCAATGGACATAGAGTCAGAGGGCAGGACTGTGCGCGAGATTGGTTTCTTCATCTAAGGGAAAGCGAGAGAGGAGTGATGTATTTAAATATGTTTATGGTAAAATTATGTAAGATCCTTGGATGTGTTGATTTTTAACAAGCCTTTTTAAATTAATTGAATTTTAAAACATCTGATGAGATCATGGTCCATATGTCATATCACTTACCCCATTGTCAGGCCGTCTTGCTGTTCCCTCTTCAGAAAAGACTGAGTGCACTTCCTGGGAGTCGTCCTCTGGTGTGTAGCTCTCATCTAGAGCGCCGTGTGCAGGGTCCACCATTCTGTACTGTAGCAGAGACACACCACACATTGATATTATCAAAAAAAAAATAAATAAATAAAAAAAAAAAAATCACTGGCACTTACTGCATAAATACAAGAAAAACAATTACATTTACATGATAAACTATACACACAATAACGTACCTGTGCGCCGTTTATGTATGAGTCGGTCAGTTTCAGTCGTTCTATGTCTGCATCCCCTAAACGCCCGTTCTGGGGATGAAAGAGAAAGACACAACAAATATGTACTGTAAAAATATAATAAGATTTTGCTGAAAGAACACATAAAAGTGGGGTTAAAGGCATACCTCCCAGTAGCCAGTGCTGTCTACTTTCTTGCAACTACCCAGATGATATTACTACTGCTGAAGCACATTCAGTGCTGACCAAACAGTCCCTGCATGTTTATGGTCTGTGAATCACTGCCAGACTTGAGGGAGGACATTTTGGAGAGCAGCCACTCATCCTCACACCCAACTTCCTGCTTCATTCTGTTACATCAATGACTGTCACACTGTATGACTTAGACACCTTCTACCCCACTCACTAACACTCACATTGATGCAATATAACTGCCTCGCCTCAGTTATCAGTAATAGCCTCAAGATGAATCACATGTAAACACTGCATAATGAAGCCACTTTGGAAACCTTTCCACTACAAAAAGAGTCACTATCAGTTTCAGTATTACTGTGATACTACTGACTAACACAAGAGAAAACAATGTTATGAACCTTACCAAACACTTACTCCCACTTCATTTGCAGTATGTCATACAACACTTTACATCATGTCCACAAGGAGGCAGGGCTGTTATTAAAAAGTAATGGGAAGTGCAGATTGTGCTTTTACAACAAGAAGGGAACACTTCCTCTACAGCTGGTCTTTACTATAATACCACCTCATTTACCAACAACTCATGGCTTTGGAGAAATGCTCAGCTGGCAAAACAGGAGTATTGTCATCATCATTAATATTTTTAGAAATAAAACATGTACAGTTGGCACAAAGCCACAGATTCCTGCTTGCTTAGCCTTCATCCTCCAGCTGCCACACACTAATCAAACAAGTCACTCCCAAGGATTCAAAGAGACAAAACTTAAGATCTAATCTATGACAACAAGCCCTTAAGGAAGGGAAATATTTAGGAACACATTTTAAACAATTCTACTCAGTCAGCGTACAAGTGCTGAAAAACATGCTTAAAATATCAATTTCTGAATACAGCACTGCCAGGCCTTTAGTGTTAACTGAGAGAATGGCTCTCCTTTAATTGCTCTTTCAAGCCTACATGCACCTAGGCAACGTTTACCACTCTCTGATAGCCAAGTCAAGGTAACAGTTAGGACCTCATTCAACCAGATAACTCAGCTGTAAACAAAACAGCAGAGTGAAAATCTTCAAACTCTCAAGACAAAAGCTGATTTTCAATTTCACAATAGATGTATATCACAATACAGTAAGTTTTCAGGAAAATCAACTGAGAAACCGTTTCCTGATCAAATAACCAGATGGGAATGTATGTTTAAGTTTACCCAGCAAATTAAATACCTTACAGATCAACCTTGATCTGTACTTTATCCCATCGATGCGAATACCATATAAAAATCCATATTTGCTATACAGCAATCTTGCTCAATTATTTGCAACATTGCCCACAATGGTTTTAACTGGTTTTAGAGCTGAAAAGATGTGTCGATTAATCAGTCTAGTGACAGAAAATTAATCAGAAACTATTGATACTATACTGATAATCAAATAATCATTTAAGTCGTTTTTTCAAGCAAACGTGCCAAAAATGTGCTGCTCAAGTGTGAATATTTACTGGTTTTCGTAGTCCTCTATGGGGATAATATCTAATTTGAATATCTTGGGTTTTGGACTATTGGTCGGACAAAACAAGTAATTTGAAGACGTCAATTTGGGAACTGGGAAATTGTAGTGTGGATTTTCTACAATTTTCGGGCATTTTATAGACAAAAAAATAAATAAAAAAAGCACATTAATCGATAAAACAAATTAGATGCAGCACTGAAGAGCATGTCAAAACACCTGATGGTAGACACATTTCCATAGTAGAAACAACATTACATTATTTCATCAAGGCGCAAAATCGTGTATGTACAATATACAAAAGATAACTGCATGCAAACGAATACTTAGTATATAGCAGGAACAACAGAAGTAATACATTAAAAGTATGTATTACTTAATGAAAGCTTAATGAATGATTTAAATGAAAATAAAACTAAAATGTAAATAAAAAAATAAAAACACTGGATGCCGGACTTTGCGTCACATGCATGACCCATGACCGCATTCAATAAACACAACATGCTGGAACAGACAGGAAAATAACTGAGATTCCACTGAGGGGCAGACGAAAGGTGTATATGTGGGTGTCAAGAGTGTATCCGGTGAGTGACAGTGAAAGCATGCTGCAAGTGTGTGATGATGACCATCTCCGGCATGTTGAAAGTAGAGGAAATATGTGCAGGCACGAACCAATATACTTGCAGATAGACTTACAATGAAGAAAGACATTTAATGATGACGCACAAAAACATACACAAAGTCGTCGAGTGCTGGTGGAGAGAAGGCGGGGCAGAGGCAGAGAAGGGATAAATAATAGATGGATGGATGTCAGAGGGAGAAAACTTTGAGGATTGGATGGAGGCAATGATGATCCATGACTGGACGTTAAGTGAAAGATGGGGGCTGTAAACGCCTACGAGAGACTCTGGACGGGATGTAAGGTTTGTTGGGGAGCGTTACCTGTGTGTGGGGGAGGGGGCGACCCAGGGCCGAGGGGCTGGTAGCGGGGAGGCCCACTCTCCTCCTCTCCTCCTCCAGCGCCCGGGTCAGCTGTTCAAACTGCACCTCCTGCTCCCTGACCGACTCCAGCAGAGCCGCTGCGCTCTCACACTGCTCCATACACACTACACAGCCCCAAGGGGAAAGAGGGGGGCGTTACACACATTCATACAGGCTCGAACACACTACAGCACAGGGTGGGGGTGTCTAACAAAAACACAGACACACCTCTTCATACAAGGTAAAGCAAGATCTGGTGGATGCAGGAGTTTTTGGGCTGATATTAAGTAACCCAATCTGATTTATCTGCTGACAAATTTTGTTTGGTAAAGCTATCAGCGCCGTAGGAACAGTGGATCTATTCTTTTGGCCTCAATAATGAATGCACAGCAGTCACCACTGTAAAGACGTTTCTGGTTGAAACTCAGACATGAAAACCTCAATTACGTTGGGTTCTTGTGTACAACATCAATTGTACACAAGTCAGTCTGTCAAGGTGTAATGAGTCATTCACTCAAGATTTTCCCAGCACAGAGACTTTAAAGGCAGCCGATTTGCTCAAATTTCGTACTGCCTTCAGCAATACCTACCCACGTCAGCACTGATGAAAACTATATCTCAAGGATTGTGTTAAATGTATCACTGCTGACTGTAAGTGCAACAGTGAAATCGTTCCATGATGGCTCTATGTGAAAAATAATACAGCAGAATAATAAACTACCCAATTAGGGCAATTAAAAGCATAAGTCACATGACACCATGCTGTAAATTTCAGGTCTGACAGTTGACACAATACGGGACAAGCGCTGCAGGAGGAGGGTAGAGTCGGATTCTTTAAGACCCTCGTTATTGCATTGATCATAAATATTGCAACATATTGATCATGATAATGTGGACATAGTTATTGCAACATTACATTTGTCATTATCACCATCCCCTGCATGCAGATCAATAAACTTATTACCACTTAACGCATGCATGGAGGAGTCCTCTGGGCTTTTGACCCTCTCAGACACAACAGAAAATACTTTTTTTAAAACACAAATGGCAGACAAAGAGATCATTGGATAACTCCTCTGTAGTGCGTAGACTTTGCAAAACAGCAATGATGTATTTCCAGAACGCTACAAGCAAACAATGGATTTTCTCCACCTTGAAGAAGAATATGGGGTGTCTCTTTTGCATATACATGTTTACCAGAATCAAAATGTGGTTTACAAAATGTTTAGGTTGATTTTCAAGTTTTGAAAATCAACCCACCAATTTTAAACCCCAAAGTCCTGGTGTAGGCTTAAATGAAAATTTTGCCATCCTTGGTTATGTCAATTTTATTTTTTGTGACTATTTTATCCATGCATCAGCAGCATAATTTATGGTGATACAGAGATCTATAGTATACAAAAACTGTCTAACAAAGAGGACGAAGCCCGTTTCACATGAAGAGAAGCGCCTTTTATACTTTATAGAGGAAGCTTAACACCACAACACACAACCTCTCAGTTCTACGAGAACTGCATACTTCTCTTTACAGTTTAAGCACAAAGCAGAAAACACACACACACCAGCAGAGACAGACTCTCAAAGCTCATTTCAGAGAATATCAGAAATACACACCTTCACCTGTGGCCGTGGTTTGGTAGTAGAGGTGAGAGATCACGCCAAGGTCAGAGGTTGAGCTCTAGTTGCTCATGGGTGAGAAGGTCACTGAACCACCAAGGCCAGAAACAGTGAGGAATGGACTGCAGTAGAGAGATAAACAGAGGTGGAGGGGAAGAAAATGAGGAGAAAGAGGGAGAAACATTTTAGTGAAGGCACCTCTGTTTGAAAAACAGCAACACAGTGAGAATATCATACAAGTGTGTCAACAGGGTTGTGTTTGCTCTGTGAGCAGAAAAACACAGCAAGAGACAGAGACATACAGTAGCTCCAGCCTTTAGACACACCCTGTATTTACTCAACATTTGGCCTGTGTACAGCAGATAGCTGCGGGAAGTTCACCAACCTGCAACTCTTTCTGGGCCAGATAACATCGACTGTCAGCATAAAGAGATAGATGATTTTAGAGATAGTAACATCTTTCAAAAACCATATGTTCTCCTATCAGCTCGTTCTTTTCTAGTTTACCTTAGCCTTTTTTTGTTTTTCCTTCTAGCCTTTCCTCAATTCAATTTTATTTATATAGTGCCTATTAATAACAGAAGTTCTCTCATTGCCCTTTTCCTATAGACCGTACTCTTTATATTATTTACAGAGAACCAAGAATTCCCACCATGAGTAAGCAGTCTTCATCTACCTGTGGCCCAACTCTGTCAGTTTGCTACTCATGTTCTCTCAACTTAACTGCCTTTCATCCCTCCCCCTACGACTCTTTGTTATCTTGGCTGTGCTCTGAGAGAAAGACATTGTTATATCACAGCCAAACAAGTGGAGACTCAGATCCTCTTATCTGTTAATACACCCTCTTCTGCAGCAGCCCAGATCCCCATCAGCCCTGGCTTGAAAGGTGCACTGCCACACACACCTGCACGACCGGTTGGACAAGGTAGAGGAGGAGGGACCAAATTTCAGTTTCTCAATGTCTCTCTCTGTCTAGCCAACATGCACTGCACAGACACACTCTTCTGATAATCTGGAGTGTACGTTTGCAGTAATGTTGAGAACAAACAGTAACTTGCATTTATATTTCAGGCAGCAGGTGTTTGTGTGAACAACAGGTAGAGTGTTAACAAGTGTAAATAAAAAGACAAACATAGGTGTAATGAGTTCAAGTGGAGAGACGGTGACGAATGACTCACAGTTTCACCTGCATTAGATTGTTCAAACAAAAAAGAAAAAGACATGATGAAATTACTGTTTGATAGACTATTACGACACCATTTAGTTGGTAAAAAGAAGCCTGCAGACAGAGGCTGTGTCTGTTCCTGTATGTCTGTCAAATGAATGACTAACACACACACACACACACATATATGTCTTTGCTTATTTAAAAAGAATCCCAGCTTAGGGTGTGACCAGTGTGGGAAAAAAGGGAGGAAAGTGGGATGGCCTGATGAGAAAACAAGGAGTGGCTGAAGCCTATTTCACAAGACAAAAGAATTTGTAAGAACCAAAACCAGGATTTGCATGCGGGATAAGGCTGGCTGACAGGAAGACATGATGTCACATACACACAGTCACACACTATCTTTTGCTTTGCGCCACAGAGCCATAACCTCCCACCTGAGCAAATCACACACTGCTGTCCTGTACCACACATGCCTATATATGGTTACAGCCAGGACAGGGCTGATTCACTACAGACAGGCAGAGTAGTAGCTGCAAACAAATACAACAAGGTGGAAGACGGGCAGTCTTTCAGGGGAGTGAGAGGGTAAACTAGAGTGAAAGAGGGGGGTAGAGATACATAAAGGAGTGCTGAATACAAGATAAAAGCTAATCTTGCATTCCTAGCATTGTCTCCTGCCAATTCAGCTCAGCAGCCCACCCACTCATCCACTATAAAATGACCTTAGCAGGACACTGGCTAATAATCTTTGAGATCTGTGTTTACTGTACTATTGCAGCATTTCACAGCAAGTCTACAGGTCTTAATTACCCAAACACAGAAACACAAACTATTTAACCAAATCTCTTCTCATCTGGTATCTTTCCATAATTTTAAGCCACATGTAAATACTGTTGGTTCGCTCCTCATCTTATCTCAGATGCAGGAAATAATCGTTACCATGCTACACACTATCTTATTTCACTAATGAGCGTAAATGTCATTCATACAAGATTAAGTTGAAACCGTGATTTGTATTTCTTGGCAAGTGTTCTTGGGAATGTGTGTGTGTGTGTGTGTGTGTGTGTGTGTGTGTGTGTGTGTGTTTTAACCGCAGTCAGAGGAGGGAATTCGCAGCTGTCAGTCCGGGAGGTTGGTGGAACAATAAGAAGTTTGTGCAACTGAGAGCAAGAACGCAAGTGTGAAAAGAGTTGGAGAGCAAATAGGATATTACTGGACACATTTGAGTGCAAGTGCATCTGTGTTTGTATGTGTCGGGGGAGGGGAGTTTCATGTCACTCTTTACACACATGATTTCTGACCTCCACACGTCTCCCCCCTTTCACAGCTGTTAGTTTTGCCCTTGAAAGTCAGAGGTGAGTTTCGTTGAACAATGAAAACAATCAGTGCGGTCCCATTGCCACTCCCCTCCCCTTTCCCCTCTTACCCACTTCCTGAGAAACAGGATGTTATGGATTCGATATCAGAGATGAGTAAAGGGATGCACCGGCTACTTAAGCTCACCAAAAAACATTTTCCTCAACAGAGCTGCATGTACACAACACCATGAGAGCCTATAGGATGTACACTTTAATAAACCACCTCCTGATGGTTTGCTTCCTCTAACCATCAGGAGGCGTTTTTGTGGTGAAAATCCCCCATGGTCAATATTTTTATCATAAGACCACAAACCACTTCCCATTTTGCTAATATTGTTCTCCATCTACTGTTTTCTGTTCTGCTTTTATGAACTTTCGGAAGCAATCTCTATGAACCTGTGTGGCTGATTCATCACATTCATATTTTTTAGAATAAGTTATTATATTTTGTTTTGTCCCCATAGTCTAACCACTGAATCTATTGGTAACAATTTTGATAACTTCACTGGTTCCAATGTCTCAAATGTGAATATTTGTTTTTCTTGGGTTTTGGGAAATTGTGACTTGTCACTATTTTCTAACATTTAATCAAGAATATAACCTGTACCGTTATCGAAAATTCAAATAATCCTTATTTGCCTAGCCCCCGAAAAGCAAAAGAATATAAATTGCTAAGAAACTAAGAAGGGATTAAACCATTTTTGTCCTTCATCCACTACACTACATGGCCTTTGTATATCCAATAACACATGTAAAAACCACTATCAGCAGCAAAGCACTATGTTTTTTTTTTTTAAATATTTAAAAAAAGGGTGAAGGAACAAGAGCGCACAGAGAAAAGGTTATGTTCTGTTGTCCCAGACATGGTGGCAACAGACGGTCAAAATGTCAAGCATAGTGCATTGAGGTCAACATCATACATACACACACTCCTCAAACATCTGACCGAGCCCTGACACACCACAAGTCACATATCGCCATCTGATTCTGCAGCCATCAGTCAGCATGACTCATTCAACCCCGTCAGAAGACATCTGTGTTCATAAGCACATGTAACCCACAATGCAGCCTTTGTCAACTTAAAATGAAAATCTGGTTAATGAAATAAGCGCCTACACCTGCCATCAGCAGCAACAACTCCCACTGAAACAACACATTCACTGTCAAAATGCACATCTGTTCATGCAGGGTCGAGGTAACTCACACTGGAGTTTGCTGATAAGTCACTGTGATGCCACCCGTGCTGGTTTAAGCTGAGCATGTCTTGTAATGGGATTGAAGCTTTAGGCCACTAATCCACTTACCTCCTAACACATACACACATAATGTTAACATGCACGCACATATGTAGACAGACACACACACACACACACACACACACACACACACACACACAGAGGTTAGGGCCTTTGTGGTTTAATCTGCACACCTCAAGAGAGCAGCCACAATTGCAGCCAGCGTTGAGAGCATGCATCAACAATCAAACAATGCCTTGAAGACAATTACTCAGGAAAGGCTGATACATGGGTGTTCACTGCCACACATGGTGTTATTAGTGGTGGCACCTGCAGCACATTAAATCAGCTACAGCACAGTGATACCTACACACATACTGTACAAACATAAACCAGGATAGTCCTAAAGCCCACAGGGAAGGCACTTAACTATACTGTGTGACCTACATGTGTCTTGTATGCAACCAATGTTTACAAGGGAAAAGCTAGTTTACTTGCTCACACTCAAGCTGACAGTTATCCCCACCCAGGTGTTTTCCTACCAAAACAAGTTCACACAGGACCCAACCAAACAGGTTCACAAGCCGACAAACATAAAATCCCAGCCTGTGTGACAGACTACAAACTGGAGGACCACCACCCTTTTAACCCATACTCAAATACACAAAAACAGGCTCAACGTATAACATGTGTGTCAAAGAAGTAGTGAGGTTTCCAATTACAAAAAACTACACTCTTCTCTCCGGGTCTCCTTAGCAACAATAACCGTCGAGGTGATTAAATCTACTTATCTGCTTAAACTGACAAAACTGCGTCCGACAGAAAGACGCTTAAAAACGAGACAACTAGGTCTAACCACGGTAAATGTGTATGACTAGAGAACTAAACCCAGTCTACTTCAGTGTTGTAAACCCGCCTGACCGTCACGTTGTCGTGTCAGGTTGTATTCCCTGTTGAACTCAAAAACCTCTCCTTCCTTGCAGACCTTTGATGAGCCATCTGGACCCGCTAACAGTTAGCATTTCCCCGATCTAGCAAAACCCCACAGACTGTCATTAATTGATTTGCTAACGTAATATAGCAATCTAGGGCAGGAGCGACGCGCAGAGCTGGCAGCATTTAGCTAACAATAAGTCGTGGGTATAAAATGACTCTCACGAACAAAGACTCGCGTATTTGAGCATTGAGTTACTAGGTGCTTGTGCTAACGCTACTGCCCAGATAAATGACAATGTTGGACATCAAATCAGCCCAGTTGGCAAGAATGCTCGCTCAGCACCCGTATGACCTGGTTTGGCTGTCTTGCTACGTTAGCATCACAATAACCCACATAGCCGACTGAGAGCGGTGCCAACAACCAGGCTAACGTTAGCATAGCAAACACAGATTAGCCGCAAGGGCAGGAGTTAGCGTGTGGTCAGATAAGCGGCATTTTAAGCTAATTTGGACGGTGTTCTCTGTTTTAGCCGTTAGTATCAAGGACTCTTTTTAATCAGTTACAACAGTGTGCACGGCAGGAAACGGCACCGCGGGAACCGTATTAACTTTTAACGTTAGCATGGTTAGCTAACGTTAGCCTAGGAGAGTCGTGTTGCTGATCTGTCGATGATGTGACCACTCCTTGCCAACGCTGCAGTGCACCCACTATCTGTGTGGAAAAAACGCGGCCCCAGATATATCAACCACCTGGGAACATTTATGAACTGACTTACCTGCTCGTGGAAAGCCTGCCCCGACCCCTTACAGACTACTCCGGGTTTTTTTTGTGTTTTCTCCCCTCTCTTCCCCTCCTTCCCTGGGTTCTGGGTCAAGCTCGTTAAAGACGAAGCGACATCACCGAGTTTTCTATCAAAGAGAGGGCGGGATCAACAAGCGCGCTTTACCGTAAAGACGGCGCACACTGAATTCCTCTTCTCATACAGGTGTTTTGTCACAAGTTTCTAGACAGGCCCAGTTATTCAGAAGCCAGTAGCCGGACTGGGATCAAAGCCCTTGTGTTCCTGCCAAGATAAAACACACACGGACTGGTATGAGCAAGCCTATGATTATAAAAGGGAGTAAGGGGATTTAACTTCTGTTACAGTGGCTGAATAAATAGGCTACCTCCCACCGCCTCCTCTTTCCTCCCATTTATTTCCGCCTGTCGCTCCCTCTCCCTCACATACACACACACTGATGTCAATTCATCGATTGCCCAAGAACAATGGCCTGAGAGGAAGCAGCATTTCTTAGGGAAGTAAAACACCAGCATTCCACACTAACACGACAAACTTTGGCACATAAAATCACATCCTCGCATGTGCCTGATCAGCAAATAGCTTGATGGTAAAGATCCTCTGACAGTAATCACTTGATTTAGATGGATCATGCTTGACCTCTAAACTATTTAGGGATCACTGCATGCCTGTAACTCTAAAGCACCATTTAAGTGTCAGACTTCGTGTTTTCTCTTAATCATACAGCTTTTACAATAATTATTGTACTTTTAGTCCTGTCTTTTAGTATTTAATATATTTCTGACTTTAAAGACCTTTGGGTGAAATCAAAGGCAAACAAGTAGAAGCCTGATAAACAATACTTTAGTGTGGGCAGGGTGAAAGAGCAACAATGCAAGGAATTTCCCCCAGTTTCCTTAAGTCCCCCCACAGTGCTACAGTAGGAGTAAACCTGAGTCACAATAATCACTGGGAACAAAAGCAATGCTGCACTCTAGAGGTGCAAAATGATGAGACTTGTCAGATGTTGAAAGCTGTTAAAAAAATCTATATTTATTCACAATTCCATATCCAGATTATAAATCCACAGACAGAATCCACACTAAGTTGGTTATTGCCCAGACTGAAACTATCCGGAAAGTACAAAAAGAGGAAAAGAGTGCTGCACAGTGGAGGTAGTTTGCTTTTTAAATGAAACACACACATACAGTGCCTTGCGAAAGTATTCGGCCCCCTTGAACTTTGCAACCTTTTGCCACATTTCAGGCTTCAAACATAAAGATATGAAACTGTATTTTTTGTGAAGAATCAACAACAAGTGGGACACAATCATGATCGAAATTTATTGGATATTTCAAACTTTTTTAACAAATCAAAAACTGAAAAATTGGGCGTGCAAAATTATTCAGCCCCCTTACTTTCAGTGCAGCAAACTCTCTCCAGAAGTTCAGTGAGGATCTCTGAATGATCCAATGTTGACCTAAATGACTAATGATGATAAATAGAATCCACCTGTGTGTAATCAAGTCTCCGTATAAATGCACCTGCACTGTGATAATCTCAGAGGTCCGTTTAAAGCGCAGAGAGCATCATGAAGAACAAGGAACACATCAGTCAGGTCCGAGATACTGTTGTGGAGAAGTTTAAAGCCGGATTTGGATACAAAGAGATTTCCCAAGCTTTAAACATCCCAAGGAGCACTGTGCAAGCAATAATATTGAAATGGAAGGAGTATCAGACCACTGCAAATCTACCAAGACCTGGCCGTCCCTCTAAACTTTCAGCTCATACAAGGAGAAGACTGATCAGAGATGCAGCCAAGAGGCCCATGATCACTCTGGATGAACTGCAGAGATCTACAGCTGAGGTGGGAGACTCTGTCCATAGGACAACAATCAGTCGTATACTGCACAAATCTGGCCTTTATGGAAGAGTGGCAAGAAGAAAGCCATTTCTTAAAGATATCCATAAAAAGTGTTGTTTAAAGTTTGCCACAAGCCACCTGGGAGACACACCAAACATGTGGAAGAAGGTGCTCTGGTCAGATGAAACCAAAATTGAACTTTTTGGCAACAATGCAAAACGTTATGTTTGGCGTAAAAGCAACACAGCTCATCACCCTGAACACACCATCCCCACTGCCAAACATGGTGGTGGCAGCATCATGGTTTGGGCCTGCTTTTCTTCAGCAGGGACAGGGAAGATGGTTAAAATTGATGGGAAGATGGATGGAGCCAAATACAGGACCATTCTGGAAGAAAACCTGATGGAGTCCGCAAAAGACCTGAGACTGGGACGGAGATTTGTCTTCCAACAAGACAATGATCCAAAACATAAAGCAAAATCTACAATGGAATGGTTCAAAAATAAACATATCCAGGTGTTAGAATGGCCAAGTCAAAGTCCAGACCTGAATCCAATTGAGAATCTGTGGAAAGAACTGAAAACTGCTGTTCACAAATGCTCTCCATCCAACCTCACTGAGCTCGAGCTGTTTTCCAAGGAGGAATGGGCAAAAATTTCAGTCTCTCGATGTGCATAACAGACATACCCCAAGCGACTTACAGCTGTAATCCCACAAAAGGTGGCGCTACAAAGTATTAATTTAAGGGGGCTGAATAATTTTGCACACCCAATTTTTCAGTTTTTGATTTGTTAGTTTGAAATATCTAATAAATTTAATTCCACTTAATGATTGTGTCCCACTTGTTGTTTCTTCACAAAAAATTACAGTTTCATATCTTTATGTTTGAAGCCTGAAATGTGGCAAAAGGTCGCAAAGTTCAAGGGGGCCGAATACTTTCGCAAGGCACTGTAAATGGCCCTCTTCTCATGCCAGGTATGCAGCTCACTATACAGTAAGTCAAACAGTTTTAATTCCTAATAAATTATGTTCAGATTGATTGAAGTTTAGTCGGTGTGTCTGGGATTTTTTTGCCAACTGTGTGGTGTGAGAAACTGTTAAATTGCTTGTAGCTCTGCAAACTTTTAAAACACTTTACATTAGTGCTCTTGTAACATTTGTTATTGTACCTAGGGTTGGGCGCTATGGCAATATATACAGTGACACAGTGGAAATTTGTGAACCATATCATAACTGCATTTTGCCAGACCAGTTACATCATGCTGTCCCTTTAATATTTGCATTAGGCCAATGTGGGCAAATCAATGAGCAGGACTGCTTTCTGGCAATATTTGACTGACAGGACTGTTGCAGTTTGTCAGGCGCTTAATTAATTTGATTAGCCAAACACATTTCCTTTCATGTTTTTGTAGCTAAGGGGATTTACCCAGGGGTTACATGCTTTTTTGAGTGCATACTATCACAATATTTATCTATATTGTGATATAACACAATAGATTTTATCCATATCGCCCATCCCTATCTGTACCATTTTTCTTCCTTACTTCAATGTCACTGTCCATTTTAGCATCTGTTGCACGCTTAGCGACCCACGTCCCTCTCTGCCCTGCACAGGGTTTGCTCCAGTAACAATGGGAACGATTCCCATGGTTACAGCTTACAAGCGTTCGTGCTGTCAGAAGTCAAGATGGCAACTGCGAGAATCACTGATGAGCGTATTTTACACATTGAATGATCTAGTTTTGAGCTACAGTTGTATAATATGCAGAGTTGGTCATGTCAGTGTAAAACAAATTGTTAACATCTGCTCAAATTAAATTAAGGTACTGCACATTTTCCTTGAATGAGGCATAACAAGAGGCATCCAGGTTTATCTTCAGACAGTATAATTTATAGCATTTATAGCAGTTCCTCGATCCACAGAAGAAAAAGACATTTTAGTTTTGAAGGTTATTTTCCTATTGCTGGTTTTCCTAGAATTAAAAAGAATGCAACTCTCATCATATAGAACAGAGATCATGTTTGTTTGTGTCCTTAGAGTTTCCCCTTGGGGATCAATAAAGTATTTCTGATTCTGATTATTTTGAACCACAACAGTCCATTGATTTTACTGGGAAGTTGTCAAGATATACATTAGTGTACTTGTAGGGTTATTAAGTACATATGGCCCATGACAAGTTCCTTGTGCAGTGGCAAAACTAGAAATACAAAAAGGACAAGACCATGATACTGCCACAGGAAACACATTTTCCCAAAATACACAGGCTGTGTTTCATTAGTCATTCAACATGCCCTCGTTAGCTTTCACTCGGGGGAATCCCTGCCGCCATCATAAGTGTCATTCCATTTGTCTGAAAAACTGAAGTGAACTTGGTGAGATCGACCCTCGGAGGGCCGAGGGAGCGAGTCAACAATGGTCAATGGTCACTCCAGAGGTGTATATCACCCACAATGCATTGCAGTTATGCATTTGCGCTCCATTTAAATCCCCTGCTCCTTCCCCGCACACTTTCCCTCTGCTCTCCAAGTGGGCTCCGTGCGACATATGCTGTTACGTAATACCAAGGGCTGAAGGGAAGTGAATGACGGGAAGTGGAACTACTAATGAAATGCAGCCACAATGTGGCACAAGTGTCAGTAAAAGTAACTGAAAAACTTTTGCATCTTTCATGGTCAGAGCACTCCGTTTGTGTTGTGTGTGATCATGTGCCTGCGCAGGTTGCTGGGGTTGTTGAAGCTGGCGGTGCACTGATTGCAGGTGTACGGCTTCTCTCCAGAGTGAGTCCTCAGGTGGATCTTCAGGCTGCCATTCTGCGTGAAGCGTTTCCCACACTGCGTACAAGCGTACGGCTTTTCCCCGGTGTGAATGCGCATGTGGATGCTCAGCGTGGTCTTGTTGACGAACGACTTACCGCAAAAGGAACACAGAACAGGCGACTCCCCGGTGTGACTTGCCCGGTGTACAATCAGGTCTTCTCGGCTGAGGAATCGCTCGCCACAAAAGCTGCAGTCCAGGGATTTGTTGACGGTGTTGGGGAAGACGTTCTGCTGCTGGGGGAACCGGCTGACATGACTGGGGTGCCCCACATGACCATCAGCTCCTACGACTGGTGTTTTTATTGCAGGATTCAATGCTGTTGAAGCCATTTGGGTGGAAGGATTTATTTCCAGTTGGCTGTTTCTTGCCAGTCCAACACTGTTATCCTGCATCCCTCTCATCGGGGCTCTGTTACTGGCACCGGTGGTGAAATTCAGGAGACTGTCATCGGTGACGTTGTCAGGAGACAGAGAGCTAAAAGCCTGGAGTTCAGAGGCAGAGAAGAGGGTGTCGCTCTCCTCCTGCAGAGGCCCTTCCCCTCGCCCGTGAACACTCACGATTCGCAGTTCCTCATGATTACCTGTCAAGCAGGATGACTCCAAATTCTGTCCTGTCCCTGTGGCAACACCACCCTGCGTGCTGTGGTTTACAAAGTCATCCTGACCTAAAAAGACAAACCACAAAATGACATTATAAAAAAAAGGACATACTTTGTATGAAGACTGTATAAAAGTAACTTCAGTAAAGTCTATGTGTGCTTGTCAAGTGCTGACTGAAAGTTAAAATAACGATGTTGTGTACACAAAATACCCTTCCTCAAGTAGTGAATCAGCCAATGCTGGACTTTAAACAGCTATGTGTCATGGCTGAATCATGCCATTCATTGTGTTGTAATAAATCACCCGAAAAGCATACTCACTGACATCCAACATGACATATGCTTAAATATATTGAAGCATACAAGGAGAAAGCTTGTGTAATAAGATATTTAATAAAAATAAAAAGATATTTTATAAAATTAACAACACCAGATATGTGATTTGGGATATAATTCAATTATAAAAATAAGATATTTTAAATTTTAATTGATGATGATCTGTCTTGTCAAGGTGTGCAGTGTTTGTATGCAAATTAAATAAATGTTCAATTGTTTCTCGTTTTCCGGAAGAGAGAGTTCAGGATAAATGTTTTTTGAATCACATTCCTTCAGCTGTGCCAGACATGCATATATTTAAAAAGTCTATTTTCTGCTAATATATTTCCGTAATCATTATTTTTATCAACAAATCTCCTGAAAAACCAACAATGAATTTGTACAACTAACAGTACTAATAAAGTATCATCTGTGTAGCCACTGCCTGATATCATATATCGCTTTTCTGCCAACATCAACAAAAACAATCAAATCAATGATCTAATCCAATCGATGAGGACCAGCTTGTGTGCTCTTGAGCGAGACACAGAATTCCTATCAGCTCATGAGTCTTTATAAAATTATTAATATCTTAAAATACATGATTAAATAGATCCTACTCACCTACAGCTGGCCCACATCCTCCAACGTCGTCTTCATCTTTGATCAGGATGACATCTGGGCTCTCCACATCTGGACACTAACAAGTAAGAATATAAAAGGCATGAGCAAACAATGTTGCAAACAACGCTATCAGTTACTGAAATGTACTGTATTTACCTCCACTTGAGTGGCAGAGGAGGAAGTCTTGTTCTCTGATTGTAGAGAAATAGAAGCAGCTTCCCCAACAGTCTTTTGAGCCACTAGTGGTTTAATGACAACTGGAGAAAAGAAAAAGACATAATTGCAGGACCACTGATGGTGATAGATAAGTAAGAGGGGTGTATGGGTGAAGAGGTGTGTACTATCACAGTCTACAACACCAGAATTGTGAATTAAAGGCACATAAACAACCAAAGTAATGTTTTCCGTAACAGCTCTGCAAGACGGAGACAAATCTGTTGCACTGACTCAAATGTACGGCTTTGCAATGGATACTGGTCATGTAAACATGCAATGGCAGTGGTAATGCTATGAATTTGAAAGAATTTACTCAAAGAATTCATGGTGAACAAGAGTTTAACTTGATTGAGAGCTGATCAAAACATCTACTGAGGGGCGTCCAAAAAACAACTTGTTGTGAGTCACTTTGGACGCAAGTATCTGCCAAATAAATAATACATGTGATATAATGTGGTTCAGTCTCATCACACGCTCTCTCCACTATATACTGTAAATAGTAGCACTCTATATACTTTTACCTATATAGCTAGAATGTGCATTTTCTGAAGAAAATACATGTGATTGCTGCAGGATCCAAGAAATCCAGAGAATTTTTTTTCCTCTGTACTTCATGGTTCACAACTTTAACCAAAATGGAAAGTTCTTAATAACTGACCATATGGTGGCGCTATTGACAACATGTTTCAACACGTTGAGCACTTACCCACGGGGCACCTGTGTACCAAGTATTACTTCTTTAGCATGTAAAAGTATTTGAGATATTGATGATTTTATACACTCTCCCATAGTCATTCCAAAAAAACGAATTAAAAAATTAATATTTCATCAACTATAACATATCAAAAAGCTGAGCAGAAGAAACAATATCCTAAATATGCTGAATGTTATGTATAGAAGTGTCATCAATTACCAAAATAGTGGCAAATAATGTTTCTGTCGATCACCTAATTAAATTACTAATCATTTCAGCGCCACCATTAATATATATGGAGGCTTTAAAATGTTGAAACAAAAACAGATCAAACAAAGAAATAAACAACAAATAATAGATCCAAACTAGTCATAATGACAACTAACATACTGTACCTGCAAAAAAAGGCTTGCCTGCCTCAAAACTGCTTTCACGATACAAATAACTTTGTGTAAATATCTTTGAGCTTTGACCAGTAATAACTTAAATTCAAAATTTTGCCACTTAGGTTTGGCTTAGTGGCATATCTTTTATCTGCCATTTTGAATTGTAATATATTAATTTAGAGAGATATATTAATTTATTTGTGAGCAATTAAAGATAGAATTGAAATCACGACAAGTCACAAATGAGGCAGAAATATCTTTAAAGCAAGTTAAACTAGTTTTAATTAAAATGGATGTACATAAAACAAAATTCTTTTTAAAAAAAATGTATTTATTTTACTTGCGATTACATAAACTTTACACACTCTAGCATGCCAGAATATAATTGGAGATGTTTTAATTCACTAGGTCACTCTTGCCTTTGACTTTAAGTCGTACCCCGCTGTACATTGGACAATATTCTAATGTTAATTCAAATTTGAAAATGAAAATGCAATATAAACAATGTAACATGGAAATGGAAATGAAATAGACTGGGGGTGCTGTTTTGTTTATTGCATTTGAATATTGTCCACTGTACTGCAGGTTAAGTCTTTGAAAATGAAATGTCAAATGCCGTTTTCATTTTCAAATTGACTTAAATTTTCTTGCATAAATGAAAACTCAGGTTACACTGTTTATATTTCATTTTCCAATTTGAATGAAGCATTTCTGCTCTGCGTGCACAAATGCGGGTGCTCGACTCTCCCAGGTCCAGTGTGTAACATTTAGGAGGATCTATGGGCAGAAATGGAATATAATATCTATAAGTATGTTTTCATTAGTGTATAATCACCTGAAAATAAGAATCGTTGTGTTTTCATTACCTTAGAATAAACCCTTTTTATCTACATAGGGAGTGGGTCCCCTTCCATGGAGATTGCCATGTTGCACCGCCATGTTTCTACAGTAGCCCAAACGGACAAAAAAACTGGCTCTAGATTAGGCCTTTCGCGTTTTTTGGACACCGTAGTTTCTCCTACACGCTTGGAACGAGAGGGTGAGGCTAGTGGTATTCAATTCAATTAAATTTTATTTATATAGCGCCAATTCATAACAGAAGTTATCTCATTGCGCTTTTCCTATAGAGCATGTCTAGACCGTACTCTTTATAATATTGGTTGCAAACTACAATTTCACCGCTAGATGCCACTAAATCCTACACACTGGCCCTTTAAGGGCATTGTAGAGGTGGCTGTTCCTCACTTTACCTCTTTCACCGACATCTTCTCCTTGAGGATTCTGCCGCCGAAAAAGGGGTCCAATCAAAGGAGGGGAGACATCAGCCACGGTCTATTTCATCCCCGCCTCCAAAGTCAACTTGACGAGCGAGCGAGTGTTTAGCAGTGGCGAGCGCGTGCTCGTTACAGCCCCGGACCGCATTTGTGCACGCGGAGCAGAAATGCTCCCTTGCTAGGATTGTGTTCCACTCGTGGATACTGATCTGTGCGCTCGTACACAAAATTACAATGCTATTGTGGAATTACATTTTCAAGTTTACATTATCATTTTAATAAAGTCTTAAAATGATTATATCATTTCCGTATGTGTCCTTGAGCTGCTGAACTTCCCCTCTGGGGATCAATAAAGGCTTTTCTCGATGAGCATTTTGACAGCCAACATGAAATTAGAGATATCTTGAATTTGCCTTAATAACAACAACTAACTTTATTAAACTAATAATAAAGTTAAACATGTCATGTCATGTACAGATCAAGCTCATATTTCATAAACTTACTGACCACCTTCAGGGCACGAGGGCAAACCGTTGAAGTCGTGACGTATGTTACGTGATACGGAGCAGCCGTGATTTATTAGTAGTTAATAGACTATTCAGCTAATCTGCTTTTTTTTGGTACAAACCCATGAGAGCAACTGATTTAATTAAAATAAAAAGCAATTGGTTTTGACAAAAGTGTGTCTTTAACTGTTAACTAACCTGCAAGAGGAAAAGCGTTACTTGTTCCTCGAGTATGAAGTATTTTGAAAGTAAAAGTACCGTTACTCGGTACCTTGTGATCTAGCCCGTGGTGGTCTGGAGATATTGCCTCTGATCGGGGAAAAGCGGCTCGCCGGCCGGTTCGTCCTGGTCTGCAGCCTCAGGGAGAAGAGCTCACTCCTCATCACCTTCATCCTCATCCTCAGGGCTTCGTTTTCCTTCAGGCTCTGGGTTAAATGCAGGCGGAGAGACGCCGAGCTCTCCGAAAACAGCTGACTGATTTCCGTCACCGCCGCTTTCACCAGCACGTCCATTATGGACAAAAGCTGGGACTCCAGGTTCAAGCTGTCCCGCGGCATATCTGTGGACATGTTTCACTTTGCTGCCGCCGAGAATTATGTTGGAAAAAACCGCAACACAATCGGTGGGTTAGCTTACAAAAGGGACAAGGCTAACCTTTCCGGTAGCATGATGCTGGTTACCGTAACTGCTAGAAAACAGGGGCAGTGTGGATGTTTTACGGCTTCTTATTACGGAGCCCGGGAAGATCCATAGATGGAAAAAAATGTTATATTGAGGCCACGAAATGCTATTGCGTGCGCACGAGATACAAATCCTTCGCACGTTTTAATTACTTCTTTGCCACGAGATACTACTTCGTTTCCCACTGACCAGTTTCTCTCCCCAAAGCATAGAGTGCACAGCACCTGCTCCACCTGCTTAAGGCACTATGGATAGAGACTGTTTGATTAAGCTTGAAGCAGGTGCTGTGCACTCTATGCTTTGGGGAGAAAAGCTGGTCCGTTGTGCTGGCTCTTTTTATATACACTTATCTTGTGGCCATAAAGTAATTAAAACGTGCGCACGATATAGCATTTCGTGGCCTCAATATAACAATTTCTTCTATCTATAGATCTTCATGGGCTCCTCATCTTATTCTGTGTGGTAAGTGTTATATAATAAATCCTCAACAATTAACCTGGGCTCAGATATCAACGAGCAATAACAATCAACAGCAATTATTAGCCTTATTATTTGAGAGATAGTAGAGGTGACTAAAGAGCAGCCTACCTAACTAAATAGTTAACTAGGCTACATGAAAAAAGGCTTGCTTTACTCATGTGTTTATAAATGTAACTCATGTAAACTTTTAGCTTTTTTTATCAGAAACTATTTTTAATGTAGTTTTAATATTCAATTCATTTTTAGTTGTTGCTTTGTTAGTCCTTATATTTAAAGACCTGTCAGTTGGTGGGGAGTGTAGCTGGTTATCCATTGCTATTAATTTTAGTGTTAGGGTAACCCTTTTGTTTACAGACCTCAGATCGTCCCTTGAACAACATACAACAACAACAGCTTTATTATTGATAGGCTATACGAAAAAGAGCAGTAGCCTCAATTGGCTCAAACTCTACAAAGGACTTACAAATGAAGTGGTGTTTATCCATTTTGAATAAGTTCATCAAAATCTTTTCAGGCAAAATGTCTCACAGATACAGTGAACCATAACCTTATAGGTTTGATTTCTCACATACTTGTATTATACTTTATACTGAACATTTCAGCTTTATGTGCTCAGAACAAACATATGCAACAACACAGCAGTGAATGGGAAAAAACACAGCATAATGCACTTTCAAACATACAGCTGACTGTAACATCACATTGCCAGCATTTGAGTTAAGAGCCAACCTGATGTGCCTCTTTACTGTGCCAGTATTCAATCCAACACCAATCTAAGACTTACTCATTGTAGTACCGCAACCATAAGCAATCTTTTTGGTCTTTTCAGTCTTCCTGTTTGTTGTCAGTATTTTTCTAGGACTCTGCCTCGACTAACACTCCTCCATCTCCCTCCATCTCACAGCTGTTTGGTGCATTTTCTTCCTCGCCAGTGCCCTCTGTCTCTGTAACGTCTCCCTGTTTCTCCTCCTGGCCCTCCATTGTCCCGTTCTCAGCAGACTCTCCCTCGTCCTTCTCCGGTGACACCTCCCCTACTGCATCTTCTCCTTTCTCTTCTCCCACATTACCAGCCTGGTCTTTCTCCTCCTTTTCTTTGTCCTTCCTCTCTTTCTCTATTTTGGAGAGGCTGTGGCAGAGGGACTGGACATATGTGAACACACACATGGGGTCCGGGTTTTTACCCATCATGATCATGTCACCCACTTCCAGCAGAGGGCAGCAATCGGCCAGGGACCTGCCAGGAGCGAGGTGACAGGGACAGAGGAAGGAAAGGAGAGACAGTGAGATATAGTAACTACTTATACAGAAAGAGGGAGAGTCCTGACCTTGTCTCTGATTTGTTGATTTGGTAATTTTAAATGTGCAAAACAGGAATCAACAGGGGCAACATCGTCAAGGTAGCGAGTAAAATCTTTGGTGAGCTGCAGCCTTCTTTGAAAGAGGCTTATAACCGGCAAATTGCATGGGCAGCTAAATCCAACATAGCCAATTTGACCTATCCTCTCTTTAAGGAATTTGACATCCTTCTCTCTAGTCAGATACAGTTTGAGAAAATTAGGTAAAAGAGGTTCAAGTTTCCCATGTGCAATACGCACTCTTAAACCTGCAATAACTGATTACAGCACAACATTGACATCATCGGCTTTTAAGTTGAAATGGCGAACATGTTATCAAACAGTTGCTTATTTGCTCATCCAGCAGTTACGGAGCAACATTATCATTCATTTGGAGTCATGTGTCTGGCCACCTGATGAACAATGACAGTCTTTTAGCTCTGTTTTTGGTCTCTACCAACTCCTGAGGGAAATATCCGGTTAAATGCTCTACTATGGTCACCTAACTGCGTCTGTCTGCTGTTCAACACGTCACTGTGTTTGGTGCTGAGCAGAGAGTGTACAGTGGGCTTTTAGAGCTTTTTCACTGAACATGACGCTATTAGATCAGTGAGAATGAACCAAAACAGTAAAGTTGCTGCCGGACAGCTAAACAATGACATGAAACTCTCTATGAAGCTCCATAAAGCCGAGGGGAGCTACAGATTCAGGTGATAATTCTCTGTAGGTTCACCACTACGAGTGACCCCTTTCACTGTCACATTCACATTGTCATTTGAAACATTGTTATTATAAAAAATATAGATTATAGCCACTTTAATTCTAATACACTAAAAACTTGGTTCCCCGCACAGCTTAATATTTTATCTCATCCCATCTTATTTTGCAGGTTGTTTTTTAGCAAAACACATTTCTTGTCATGGGACAATAAAGATCTGAGGGAAGAAATGAAGGAGAGATAATTAAATACACCATACTCTGCAGTTTGGAAGGCCAGAGTGAAGTTTTTCTCCCTCTCCTGTGGATTCAGGGAGCTGTAGTCAAAAGCATCAGGAAAGAAACGATGGATCAGAGCACAGAATGCCAGCCCATCACACCAGGATGATGAGAAGTTTTCTATGTTGACACCCTGAAAGGTCAAAGGACAGGAAGATGTCAACTGAAAAGATAGACAGAGCAAAGCACATCTACACCAAGGCTTATATATATTATTTTGTTAAATTCTCTGGTCCCAAATCTAGACGACAAATCTGGAAATTTGGTGCATCTGATGAAGATTCTGTGTTGAACTCACCTCGTAGTTGCGAGTCTTGTTGCGACACCACTGAAGCATCTTCTGTTTGATTGAAGCTCCTGTAGCCATAGCTGTAGATGACCTCTGAATCTTGAAGTTGCGGGGTATTGGTGTCCTAAAAATGTCACAATATTGCACAGTTTCTAATGAAACCTTTATCAGACAATATTTCACTGGATACTGAGTATCATACAATGACTTACTCTGGTGCACCTTGTTGGAACTTGGCAATGATGTCGTTTTTAGTGGACGCTCTAATATAGCGTGCAGAGGGTCTTGGTCGGGACAGAGAAGAGGAGGGAGGACCACTCTTTCTTTTGGGCTTCCCTTGCTTTTCTGCCTCCTTTATCTTTCCTTTGTCTTTCATTTCTACATCCACTTCCTTGACTTGTTTTTTCTTCTCTGTCCCCTTTGCTGCTTTGTCATTCGCATCTTTTTCTGCTTCTTTTTCCTTTTCGTCTGTTTTACTCTTCTTTTTCTCTTTGTTTTTTGCCTTCATCTCCTCTCCATCTCTCCCAGTCTGACAACTCTTGACCTCTTCCACCTGCCCACCTTCCTTGTCTTCCTCCCTCTGTCCCTCCCCATCTTTTTCTCCACTCGTTGCTTCAGGATCCTTCACATCAGTGGAGGCTTTGTCTTTATCTTGTCCAGCCTCTTCAGCGTCACCTTCAACATGCTTTGATGCAGTAGTCTGGGCTTCGTCTTCTCCTCCCTGGTCTGGTACTGAATCCTCCTCCGCCTTCTCCCCCACCTCCATTACCCCCTGACCTTCCGCTGTCTCCCCTGCTGGAGGCTCTCTCCCTGGGTCTTTACTCTCGTCCAGCTCTGGCTCATCTGTCTGGAGGACAAGCAATGTAAAAAAGAGTGTAGTTATGTATCAAATCCATCTGCAAAGACTATCTGATATATGTAAACAGGTTACAAAACATGTTTGTGCTTCTACACATCCACACTTGCACATCTATTTCTAACCTCTACATCTGTTGACAAATATTCCTTGACTTTATGCATCTTCTACAGTTTCTACATTTGAAATTTACTAGTGAGTCACGTTCAAATTTAAACAAATTTACCGTGAATCACGTAACTGAAACATGATAGGTAACATGATAACAGCTAAACCATCTCTGTGATAATTGAGTAACTTATATGTTTAGGAAAGCCGTGGGATGTGGTTGAAAGCTGTACCTTGTACAACTTACTTCTTTCAAGCTACTTATAAGCTACCACAAATATTTGTGGATTATCTATAGTACTTATTTATTCTTAGGGTTGGGTATATCAAGACAATATGTCTAGATTTTTACTTGGATGGTTTGTAGATATTGGCTTATCATGTACAGTAATTTCCATTTCCAATAGGATCGTTCTCCCTTGGCCACAACTATGTTTCTGGTTGAAGTCATTGGCCAAATGGGAGAATATAACATGTGTTTATTTGTTTTAATTTTCCAAATGTTGATAGGATGATGTATCTCACATCTGTCATTAAATATTTTTAATATGTTTCAGATCAGACCAAGAGGAGCTCTATATCACCTGTTTAGTCATCAGTGTGTCACATGCCAATCATTTAAAATAAGCCTGACTGACCCATGGGGGAAGTACGGCTGTAGCTCAGACCACAACCTCTGCCTCAATCAATAATTTATAATGGACATGTTTACTGTTGTTTTGTTAATTAGTCTGAGAGCCAATGAAGAATTTTAGTGTCTAAAAATGCTTAAGTTTTTTCACTAAAGCATTTTTGGTATGCCTTTGGTCAAACTGAGAGGTATTTACTATTCCCACACAATGCTGGCGATAAATAATCTAAAATGATATTTATCAATATCAATTAAAGGACATACTTAAATGGAAGCCTAATACAATCTGTTGTTATTCTGTCCCGCTCCAGTTTCACTGCAGAGATCAATTTAAATTTCTTTAATAAAGTTGAACTGGTTTCAAAAATACAAAGAAGATGAATTTTATCTAGTGACAGTCTTGTTTGAATTATTAAGACCATGACTTCTGTTTGAAAGGTAACATTGTGTAGGATGTACTAAAATTAGCGTTCACACTTTACTCTGGGGATATCATGGTCCTTGAACCGAAGAGCATAATGTAATGTGAGACCTGAAGCTCTACTCTGGGATGTGTATCTCACTTATTTGAATACAGCTGAGAGGTTAAACTTTCAGATGGAAAATTTCCCTTTTGTAGTTTTTAAATCACACCTTAACCTAAAATACAGGTCAACTTAATCCCTATTAAATAATTTTAAATCCACAACTATTAAAAAATTAAAAACCCTTTTGGCTCTTCATTTAAATATCATATAAACTGGTTTCTTATGCAACAAGTGAAGGAATGCTGTCATCAGTCACTTGAGGGTCATACAATTTTTTTGAACCTTTACTAAAATTTTCACTGATTTCAGATCTCGCCTAGACAAAATGTGGCATACGTACATTACATATACTGTACATATACATACACTGCAATACTGTATATCTAGTAAAATATCAGTATTATGACCTACTGCAGGAACAGTCACACCAGGTCAGGCCTTGCAGTGATGACTCAACAGAGGGAATAGGAAACTCCACGGTGTGTATTTGTGTGTGCACACACAAGCATTACTTTGCATAACCTGTGTGTCTGTGTGTTACGTTCTTCAGCCAGGAGTAAGAACAGGTGTAGCACAGCCTTTCCTGTCCTGCTGTCCAAACACAACACCTGCCATGGCCACAAATATACTTACTGCCTATTCCTGGTTCGGATCGTAGCATTGTGGGTTTTTACAAATGTGAAAACCTTTGTGCTGCAATTTAATATAACATGTAAAAACACAGACCTGGTTGTTGTTGTTGTTGGTGTCAGTCTGACTGGTCGTCTCTGTAGAACCAGATGTCTCCTGGCTGGGCGATTCTCGATCCATGATGTCCAGAAATGTCTGTTTATCCACTGAATTAAAGGTCAAATCAGGCTCTTTTTTTAAACTAATACCCCAGGACTCTTAAATGATCCCTTCTATCTTCCCTAGAAAGTTTTCATTAAGTCAAAGGAACCCTGCTTAATGTCTCACTCTCTGCTTCTCACTACTCTACTTTGCTTCCCTGTCTCCCTTTCTCCCCCTCTCTGTCAGCACTGCCCCATGGTTGTGATGTGTGTGTTGGTTTGTGGATATCCGCCTTCGCCCCCAATCACCCGACACCCCCACCCTCTGCTTTGTAAGGATTCCTATGCTTCTTTATCTGACCTTTCGAACAACACAGGATCCCAAAATAGAGTCACAGTGACATAGGCGCAGTCCAATGGTCCAGACAGCTGCGTCTGCTGTGGAAACCGTGGCTGTACACACACATATTATACACATGTGGGTGCATGTATGCAGTCCATTTAACATGCTTGTACTCACAGACACACAATCTGCCACTAGCTGTTAATATAAAATGTTGATTTGGATGAAGTTTTGTAGTGCTGGTACGTTCGAATGAGTGCAGGTGTCGGTCAATCAAATTTAAAGTAATTGTTTGACATTTTGGGAAATAGACCTATTCGCTTTATTGCCAAGAGTTAGATGAGAAGATCAATACCACTCTCATGTCTGTACAGTAAATTTGAAGCTACAACCAGGAGACAGTTAGCTTAGAATCTTCTTCTTCATTTGTTACAGCCCAGCACATAACTCCCCATTTTTGTTTGGATTAAACAAACAAGATATAACATGTTAATTAGTGATCTTTAGAGGTGCTGGTAGGCGAATTTTGTTACCTTTGAACAGAGCCAGGCTAGCTGTTTCCCCCTGTTTCCAGTCTTTATGCTAAGCTAAGCTTACTGTCTCCCAGCTGTAGCTTCATATTTAACAGACATAAGTGTGGTATCGATCTTCTCATCTAACTCATCTAAGAAAACAAGAAAGCGTTTTTCCCAAAATGTGAAACTACACCAAAATAATGGAACTTTTTCATTAAATGTGAATGAGAACACTTACTGTTGTCAGAGATGTAATAAATTGTCAGATACTAATAACTCAGGTAGCACAAAGGGAAGAAAAAGAATTCACCTTGAGTGCTGCCCTCAGCTCTTAACACTTTTTAGCTCCCAGGGGGAAATGTAGCTCCTGATACACACTCCTGTTCTCTTTTATGTCCGATTTCCAATGAATACCTTTCTCCCTCTGTCTGCCTTGCTTTTAAAATCTTTTTTGCAGATGTCTTCAATAAAATTATTTTAATTAATAGGTATACATAACTTCACACATTTTGTCTTTCTGTCATTTTCTTTATCGTTATAGCTTCTCTACAAATGCTTTTCTTCTCTGTGTCTTTTTGTCCTCACACTACAGTCTTGCAAATTATATCATAAAATGTTCAATGTTCTTGTATATACAAAGTCTAGTACAATTTTTCAACCTGGCATTCCTGGCTGAACAATGTATCTACTCATTCATCACAAAACAGATGGTTAAAATGGTGGTAAAAATAAATGTCTATCTTTATTCCCACTCTGTCTGTCATTATCTTCTCCGACCCCCCACATCCCTCTTCTCCTCCTCCTCTCTCTCTAAGTTCTTGGGGGCTATAAATATATCAACGCCTTCTTGTGTATCTGTCCCACTCCCTCTCGCTCACGTCCCAATCACTGAAGCACAATATGCATTTGTTGCACTTTGTATGTTTGTAAATCCAGAGGACTTGATACTATCAAATGGGGAAAGATGTTTACATGTAGGCTCTTATTAAGAAAATTATAATTGATAACGAAATAATGAATAGTGTGTTTTTGTGATATTGTGTGCGTGTGTGTGTGTGTGTGTGTGTGTGTGTGTGTGTGTGTGCCCATGGGTGGAGTCAAATGATGACATGTTAAAGCTGCTGTATGATTATTGTTGTTGTCATTTTTGCCACTGTTAAGGGATCATCTCAAATTATTGTCTTCACGTTGAGTGCCTCATACCAGTCATATTCTCCTCACGTATCTGAATGCGTGTGTGTGTGTATGTCCACAACAGAGGCTGCCTTGAATGCCTTGCTTTATAATGTGTTGTGGTCAACCACTCTTTTACTTCTTGGACTAGCTGCATAAAAGTATCAGCATCCTGGTATGAGGTAATTGTTTTTCACTGTGTCACAAAGCAAAAGGCACATAGTCAGAAACGTTTGTAGACAGGTCAAACAAAGAAGAAGATATAGATAAAAAGCATCAACTCAATTTGTTTGCACAAAAAGTTATGACTGTTTGACCTTTGCATGATTTGAGCACATCATGTAATCTGGAATTACACAAACTACCACTGCACCACAAGGTTTGCAGGATAAGGTGGTATTGGCATTTTAGAGAGATGATCTTGATCCAAGATCCAAATGTCAACTAAGCTGGTTATATGTCACCTGCAAACAAATTTCCCATCCGTTTTACACCGACTCACCGGTACAGCTGATGGAAGTAAGTCAGTGATCATAAGTGCACGTGGCCTTAAAATCAGTGGGTGTATTGTTAGAGCTCACAACAGACACACAACAGTGTATTTGTCTTGATTGGTCACCTGAGTTAAAGACTCCATATTGTGCTCATTTTTAGGTTCATACTTTTATTTGGGGGTCTTACTACAATAGGTTTACATGCTTCAATGTTCAAAAACACATTATTTTTCTCGACTCATTTCATAATAAGTCATTTTTGTCCTCCATACATGGACAGAGAGAGAGGAAGAAAGACAACAGAAGTGATACATGCAAATTGTGGAGACAAAGGTGCCCTCCATGTTTATTATGTCTCGTTTCCATCTGCTGAGACCATCTAAAAGCACAATTTCCATGGCTTGTTGTCTGAGGCGCACTCTCAGCTTTCAATGTTTCTTTCACTTTGATAGGTTTTCATGTAGGCCTAGTGCAGATTAACATAAAAAAATTGTCTGCAAGTTCTTTTTCAGTTAAATAGCCTATGTCTAGCCATCAGCAGCAGAAACATGTGCGTTTTATCTGCAGTCTACAAAGGCTACAGCAAAGGGGCCCTCCATGTTTATTATGTCTCGTTTCCATCTGCTTAGACCATCTAAAAGCGATATTTCCATGGCTTGTTGTCTGAGGTGCACTCTCCAAAAACGGAAAAAAAGCTTTCAATGTTTCTTTCAAATTGATAGGTCTTTATGTAGGCCTAGTGGACATTAACATCAAGACTTTATTCTTTGATAAAGCTTATACTTGCTTGTGTGTGAGTTGTCATGGCAAAGTGGTTAAGGCGATGGACTTCAAATTCATTGGGATCTACCCGCGCAGGTTTGAATACTGTCAATAAGCAGCTGCAGTGTATGCATCACATTAATAACGCTTTCATTAAAGGGACTTGGACTTTAAGTGATTGAAGTGAAAATCAATCATCCAAGGTATAACTCATACTGTGTTCAGTGATATAATTATTTGTGTTAAACTGGTATTAGTTCCTTAGTTTACCTAGACAACTTCTGGCACAGATGCCACGGTAGTTACCAGGGTCTGATTTGTCCCCACTGTTATGAATGGGGGAAATGAGCCCTTTGCACCAGATGTCGGGAAAACGTCCTATGATATTAAACAACTTCAACACTGCACCCTGCATCTCTGGGGTGCTGCATTTGAGCATTTTATTTTTAAAGCTGTCCGATTTGTGTATGATTTGAACACACAATCGTGATTTGGCTTCCTTCTTAATCATATATGCTGTTTGTTATCTAGTTATAGTGATAGAGAACCCTTGTCAAGGGGATGTAGCTCAGTGGTAGAGCGCATGCTTTGCATGTATGAGGCCCCGGGTTCAATCCCCGGCATCTCCAACTTTTAAGGTGGAGCTACGATCTGTACAATACTGAACTGTAGTGATCATAAGTGCACATGTCCTCAAAAGCAGTGTGTATATCGCTAGAGCTAACAACAGTATCTTTGTAAAAACAATCAGCCTAACAAGGTTCTAATCCTCTTGTCGTTGTCAGCAACATATTATGCGAAATATTCTGCTTCAATCCATATTTGTTGGCGTTTAGTCTTTCAAACAACATTTTTCACTGCTGTCACAAAATTGTTTGCACTCTGGCATGCTGCACACAAGGGAGGTACGCACCTGGCGGAGTAATATTTTTAGTGATGAGCCATTCACCTCCACTGCATGGTGGAGGCTGAAATCGTTGACGTGGCTATCTCTAAACCTGGCCAAATACAACACAGTACAAGAAAGTTCATTCTTGATCAAACCATTTGTCAGCGTTTTGCTTTTTAATAGGCTTCCATTTTTGTCTTATAAGGTTAGCTTTAATAGCTTCCTTATGAAATATCATCAATAGCCTTTTTCACCATCTCTGATAGGGACATATTGATTTTGGTTATATACTGATATGTCATTCATCAGATCAGGTGAGTTCAAAGCCATGATGAATTTATCTCCACTCTCTTGGGCCCATCTGTAAGTAGGGTTTAATTTATACAGCTTACTGGGTTCCTTTTATATGTCACTCTTTTGAAACTTGTTATCTCGGTGTAAAATAATTATAGATGATGGATTTTACTGAGAGAGCACATGACAAGAACAAATATTAATGTAGTGGTTTAGAAATACTTGTTTTTTGAGGGTTTGTCGGGTCGTCGAGTTTAACACTGAAAGTATAGGACAACAATGGCAACTGATAGTTTAATCAGCTCAATCCATTGTAAATATTACTTAGAAATCAACAGAACACACGTGGCTGTTTGACCCTGACGTGATTTGAACACGCACCCTTCTGATCTGGAGTCAGACGCGCTACCATTGCGCCACAAGGTCGGCTTTCACCAGCTGAAATGGCATTTTACAGAGGTCAACTGGGCCTGCTAAACATTTCTTTTCACAGTACATGCATGTATGGTATGGTATGGTATGGTATGGTATGGGGAGCCAGAGCCTTCAGCTTTCAAGCTCCTCTCCTGTGGAATCAGGTCCAAGTTTGGGTTCAAGAGGCAGGCACCATCTGCACATGTAAGAGTAGACCTAAGACTTTCCTCTTTGAGAAAGCTTATAGTTAGGGCTGGCTCAGGTGAGTGTGAAAAAAAGGGGCGAGAGTTGTCGTGGCCGAGTGGTTAAGGCGATGGACTAGAAATCCATTGGGGTCTCCCGCATGAGATTCGAATCCTGCTGACAACGACCTCTTGTCCACACTCAATCAATTATTCTGACATTTAAGGACTCTTGTAAACATTTCAACATGTGATGGGGTTATGATGCGCATAGCATCACTGAAGCATCACCCTCAAGGGTAATGTTGTGATTATAACAGTTACCAACAAAATAAATAATACACCACCAATTCTTTTGCTAGTGTTATCTCTGTTTCCATGGAAACACATGGGGTCTGACTAATAACTAAAAATCATTTCATAATGAAATATTCTGCTTCAATCCATATTTGTTGGCGTTTAGTCTTTCAAACAACATTTTTCACTGCTGTCACAAAATTGTTTGCACTCTGGCATGCTGCACACAAGGGAGGTACGCACCTGGCGGAGTAATATTTTTAGTGATGAGCCATTCACCTCCACTGCATGGTGGAGGCTGAAATCGTTGACGTGGCTATCTCTAAACCTGGCCAAATACAACACAGTACAAGAAAGTTCATTCTTGATCAAACCATTTGTCAGCGTTTTGCTTTTTAATAGGCTTCCATTTTTGTCTTATAAGGTTAGCTTTAATAGCTTCCTTATGAAATATCATCAATAGCCTTTTTCACCATCTCTGATAGGGACATATTGATTTTGGTTACGACTGATAGCTCAGTTGAGATGCAACTTGTTCATGCTGATCCACTGTGCATACAAGAAATCCCAAAACCCATATCAACCACACAAATATCTGGACTTGTATGCACAGTGGATCAGCATGATCAAGTTGCATCTCAACAGAGCTACCTGAGCTTGGTCTGACTAATAACTAAAAAACAATCAGTCGAAACGAGTCATTGCGCGAGGGTTGTGAGGCTCAAAAAAATGTA